>NC_047518.2:3732482-3812535 GCF_902827115.2 Pseudochaenichthys georgianus | reverse complement strand
AACATGGTGGAGTATTTCAGTTCGGACTCGTCAGCAGAGGAACAAGTTTTGACCAATGTGAAGAGATTGGATGGGGGAATTCAGCCATACAGATCAGTATGACAATACGACACCCTCTGTCCTTAGTCCCTCACATCGTACAAGGAAAAACTTCCGAAGAAAACCCACAGTTTAAAGGGAACATGGGAGAAACCTCAGGGAGAGCAGCAGAGGAGGGATCCCTCTCCCAGGACGGACAGACGTGCAATAGATGCCGTGTGTAAATTGAAAAGATAATACATTTGCAACATAGGTAGTCCAAATGTTTGGAAATGCATGTGTGTATAATGGGAAGATGATATAAGATACTATATGTATGCATGTAGTACCACCCTTGCTAGCGATTTCCCTCTCTAGTTTAGCATACTCAGTTTCGTTGTCCCTGGCCATAGAATCACGATTTTATGGGGCCGGAAAAAACTGGTTTAAAATACACACTAGCCGGTACTACGCTATATGGAAAGGCCACCAAAAACTGTCCTGGCCTGGACGCTAAAGGACGTTAAAACGGGGCTAGCCGCTGCAATGGAAATGCGCTATAACATACCTTATTCTTACTCCGAGCACTACTTCTGCTCCTCCGTCGCTTCACACTTGCAGAGGGCGATTTCTCACAACTGGCCGAACTGGTGTCCTGGTCGGTGATGACACCAGAAAGACCAATGGTACTGCATCTCCATTAAGTAATGGTTGTTCCATAAATCCCATGTTATGTTTTATCATACTCTCAGAGTAGTCGTCCGGAAATTTGAAATGTTCGCTGCATACATGAGCCTGTGAATCTCTCGGTTCGGGCCGGCCACATTTCGCTAGCCATTGCCTCCGAATGTACTTCTTACGCTTACCTTTTGGCAACAGATGGAACCGAGCATTTCGTGGATTGTTCCTATCAGAATTGTGGCAATATTTCGCGATACAGTGAGGCATATTTGAAGAGAGAAACTACAGTAAATAACATGGAGATCAACGTGTCTTCGAAAACCAAACGCATGGTTTACGTCACGTCCGGAAAAAGGCGGTGCCCACAGTGTTGTTATTTCGGTATATAATCAGTTTAAAATCACTGATAATGTCATCGGATTAAAAAAAAAAGAGAGAGACTGGCAGAGACTGGTCTGTTTTATCGGATGATAATTATTTAAAAATGAGTGTCATGAGCATACCATTCCTTTAAGGTGCAGCATTTCGATGAACTGAAATAATCTGTATTTGAACTTTACTGTACTAGTACTCACAAAACATAAACTATTAGTTTTGGGTTTTTAATTATTATTAAACTATGAATATTCACTCAAATAAATATAAAATATAATAAAATAAACATTAAGGTGCAGCTTTTCGATGAACTGAAATAATCTGTATTTGAACTGTACTGTACTAGTACCTAAGCAGCCAGTTTGACATTAGGACTTGCTTGTCATTGTATTTTCATGTTTTTTTAAAGAAAGATGAACTTGTCCACATTGCTTGCCGAAAGGGCAGATCTGCTGGCACTAGCAATGTCTCCTGCTGTGGAGAACACACCCTCTCGCTAGGGACAGAGGTAGCAGATACAGCCAGGTAGCGCTTTGCTACCATGGCAACATAAGGATACTTGGCGTTTGTAATAGCTTTGGCTCGGTCTGAACTTGTTGCGAGTGGTGGAGGCTTAAATGCTAATGGGGGTTGGGTTTGCACTTCAGTCTTTTGGTACCGGTGATATTCACGTTCGGGTGATGCCTTTTCAAATGAGTGTGCAAGTTTGATGTATTGCCAGCCGCGTAACCACTTTTAGTTGAACAATGCCGACAAACAGCTTTGGTTTGGTCCACCTGTCTTTGTCCGTCATCCTTGTACGTAACTGCGAAACCAAAATGTTCCCAAACCGGAGACTTCAATGATGCTGGAGGATTTTCGAGCTCAACTTTATCTGCGTTCGCCATTTCGACAGTTCCTCAAATTACTGACTACATGTGAACGCATCCCTTTGACCAGCTCGTCCAATGAAATGACTTGCTCGCTCTATGACGCGTTGATCACAATGCGTGAAAATTACTCTGAATGATGCGACGCAGCACCTGAGATTACTTCCAAGAAGTTGTTCACGTTCTCAATTTTTTACGTTTAACGTTATATGCGTTCGGGCCGAACCGAAGGGCCCGTACCGAATAATTTCGGTACGTGTACCGTTACACCCCTAGTATATAGTAGGGGTGTAACGGTACACGTACCCGTACCGAAATTATTCGGTACGGGCCCTTCGGTTCGGTACACGTGTGTACCAAAGTGTACCGAACGAATATAACGTTAAACGTAAAAAATTGAGAACGTGAACAACTTCTTGGAAGTAATCTCAGGTGCTGCGTCGCAGCATTCAGAGTAATTTGCTCCCATTGGGCTCATCGCGTCATAGAGCGAGCAAGTCGTTTCATTGGATGAGAGGGCATGCTATGAGAGCTGGTCAGAGGGATGCGTTCAAATTTAGTCAGTAATTTGAGGAACTGTCGAAAATTAATGGCGAACACAGATAAAGGTGAGCTCGAAAATCCTCCAGCATCATTGAAGTCTCCGGTTTGGGAACATTTTGGTTTCGCAGTTACGTACAAGGATGACGGACAAAGACAGGTGGACCAAACCAAAGCTGTTTGTCGGCATTGTTCAACTAACATTGGTTACGCGGCTGGCAATACATCAAACTTGCACACTCTTGAAAAGGCATCACCCGAACGTGAATATAACCGGTACCAAAAGAAAAAAGACTGAAGTGCAAACCCAACTCCCACTAGCATTTAAGCCTCCACCACTCGCAAAAAGTTCAGACCGAGCCAAAGCTATTACAAACGCCAAATATCCTTATGTTGCCATGTTAGCAAAGCGCTACCTGGCTGTATCCGCTACCTCTGTCCCTAGCGAGAGGGTTTTCTCCACAGCAGGAGACATTGCTAGTGCCAGCAGATCTGCCCTTTCGGCAAGCAATGTGGAAAAGTTCATTTTTCTTTAAACAACATGAAAATATAATGACAAGCAAGTCCTAATGTCAAGCTGGCTGCTTAGGTACTAGGACAGTACAGTTCAGATACAGATTATTTCAGTTCATCGAAATGCTGCACCTTAATGTTCATTTGATTATATTTTGTATTTATTTGAGTGAATATTCACAGTTTAATAATGATTAAAAACCCAAAACTAATAGTTTATGTTTTGTGAGTACTAGTACAGTAAAGTTCAAATACAGATTATTTCAGTTCATCGAAATGCTGCACCTTAATGTTTATTTTATTATATTTTGTATTTATTTGAGTGAATACATTATTCACAGTTTAATAATAATAAAAAAATATATATGTTTTGTTTTGTGAAAAAAAATTCTGCTGTACCGAACCGAACCGTGACCAAAAAACCGAGGTACGTACCGAACCGAAATGTTTGTGAACCGTTACACCCCTAGTATATAGGGGAAACACTGGAGGCCACAACACATTCGAGTAGTTTTGATAGGAAGGGGAGATTCGAGATGGGCCGGAAGTTGGACATGATGTCAGGTGTGAGTCCAGGTCTTTTCCGTATGGGTGTAACAGCAGCCTCCCAGAGGAGAGGGAAGAGTTAATGATTGTGATTATGAGATGGGAGGGGGGCATTCCCTGACAAATGTTGTTGGTATGGGGTCCAGAGTGCAGGTGGAGTTCATTCCAGCCATGAGGGTGGACAGTTGCATGGGGGTCACAGGGGAGAACCGGGATAGGGGCTGTGAGGTGAAGGGGGGGGAGCCAGGAGGGCTGCTGGGGGGGGAGCCAGGAGAGCTGCTGAGGAGGTCAGGTTTCTATAAATGCTGCCGATTTTTGGTTTGAAAGAATGAGGAAAGAATTGCACAGTGCGGTTGTGAAAGATGGGGTGGCGTTGTCACCGGGTTTAAGGGGTGTGCTGATGGTGGAGAACAGAGCCTTGGGGTTGCTGGAGCCGGAGTGTATCAGTTGTGAGTAGTAGTTGGACCGGGCTGCTTTGAGTGCGTTATTGTACTGTTGTAGGTAGTCGGTGTAGGCATGGAGATGAACTGTTAGTGGTTTTCTTGTGAAGGCGTTCCAGTAATGCCTTTTTATGGTCAATCAAGTCAAGTAGTCTTTCTGGTGGTTGCCCATTTCCAGTGTTACATGCTGAGAGAACTCCCTAGTCTTTTTCTGGCGTGGTTTATGTTTAGTCCCATCTGTTGACAAAAGCTTCTTGAGAGAACCAAACCTTTCTCTTGCCACGTAACTCTCCTCTCCTCCTCCTCTCCTCCTCTCCTCCTCTCCTCTCCTCCTCTCCTCAGCATGCGGTGACTGAGGCCTCCAGGCTCAGTGGATCTGGCAGCAGCAGGCATCTGGCTTGATGAAGGATGAAGAGCCCGGTGCACAGATGCAGGGATGTGGAGCACGGCCGTGGGCAGGGCACAGGGGGGGCTGGGACCACCTGCCTGCAGGCAGAGCAGCGCATCCCCATCTCCAAAGACGTCATTACCTCCTCCGCTGCCTCTGCCATGTGGTTCATCAGGGACGCCTGCGGCATCGTGTGCGCCATCATCACCTGGATGCTGGTGCTGTATGCAGAGTTCGTGGTGCTGCTTGTGATGCTGCTGCCCTCCAAGAATCTGACGTACAGCATTGTGAACGGTACTCTGTTCAACATTCTGGCCTTCCTTGCCCTCGCTTCACACCTCAGGGCCATGTGCACTGACCCTGTAAGTGGCACTTATTTGGTGATATAGAAATTATTCACATTAATTAAGAATTAGTTGACTGGCTAGCAAGGTTTAAAGGAACGTTTCTTGCATGCAAGTTTAGGGCACAGTCCTGATAAATGGAGCTTTACTTTCAAAGAGTTATCAGGGAAGGTTTAGCCGGTCCCTTCTTTATTTCATTATGGTGATGCTGCTGAAGTCCTCTACTGTGTGCTCCTGTTTCGTGCTAGGGTGCAGTGCCAAAAGGAAATGCTACTAAGGAATACATAGAAAGCCTTCAGCTGAAACCAGGGCAGGTGGTCTACAAATGTCCCAAGTGCTGCAGCATCAAGCCTGACCGAGCTCACCACTGCAGGTAGGACAGAGAGGGCTGCCGTGTGAGGCGGTCACTTACCCAGTCACATGCTTACAGCTGCATCTTTGTGGTGCAGTGAATGAAGTCTGACTCATTTCTGAATTTGGTACATTTGTAAAATAGGAACTCAGAATAGGCGCATTCACACTGCGGTACTTTTCCCACAAAGGTTCATGCGAACTTAGTTCATGCGAACTCTTTAGTTGGCATGAACTAAGTACAGATCGCGTTCACACCAGAAAAAGTCCCTGGGGGAGGATTAGGCAAATGAAGCCGCTGACGTCACTTCTTCTTCTTCTGCTTTGGGCTTACTGGCAGGCCGCAACCCACTTCACGGCGTATACTGCCGCCCGAAGTCCCCGGCCAGAAGTCCCCGGAGTTGGGGACTGGCTTCAGTAGAAGCTGCTGGGAGTCCCAGCAGCTTCTACTGAAGCCTTCCGAGTAAATCGCCAGAACGCCGACACCTCCTCATCTCCACCTCTCCCATGTTTTATTTGGTGTTGCCATAAGTCTCTCTGCGTTTCTGCGCTGGGCTAATGCTAATAATGCTAATGCGAGGATAATAAAATGGCGGCTTCACAAAACTTTTTGGGAGTTTTACGGGGCGTGGTTTGCAATCCGCCCAGCCAATCAGGAATATAGCTCTTTTCTCACAAAAGAGCCGCTCGAAAGTCCCTGCTCTCTAGCAGGGACTTTCGAGCGGGTAAAAAGGTTTGCATGAACTACTTGTGTGAACGCGACAAAAGAGTTCTCATGAACTAAGTTCGCATGAACCTTTGTGGGAAAAGTACCGCAGTGTGAATGCGCCTAGAGTAGTTCTTCACATCCACTAATTGTGTCCTTGTGCAGTGGTTGTATTCGATAAAATGTTTAATTCTTCTCTTTTCTTTATTTCCTAACTTGCTGTCTCTCTCCCAGTGTTTGCAAACGCTGCATACGTAAGATGGACCACCATTGCCCCTGGGTCAATAATTGTGTTGGAGAGAACAACCAAAAGTACTTTGTGCTTTTTACAGTAAGTACAGTAACTGTCTCGTTAGATTATAACTGAAGAAGTGTAATAGCAGAAATGTGTGTCCCTAGAAACTGATTTGAATAGCATGATTTGAATTGTTCTACTTCAATACAATAATTGCATACAAATAATAATTATTGTATTATTTTGGATCTGTATTTTAATTGAATATTATAAGTGAGATGAGTTCAGTGGCCCTGAAACTGTTTTTTAACCTCATTGAAAGTTCAACTGTAGTGATAGATAGACATTCAGCTCTCACTATTAAAAATCAGTTCTTACTTTTTGCCACATATATTTAACTTCAACACTGTTTCAAATACACACACACTGCTGCTAGGTCATAACTATTAAATCACTACATGAACTCAAGGTTCTTTATTTAGTCATACGAACATAGTGACAGTGTAGTTATGCCGATGAAAATCTTAGGTCCAACACAAAACACAGAAAAAGAAAAATATAGTGCAAGTAAATAGTAAATACAAAAAGAAAAAAAAGTGAAATAAGAGTCTATATGCAAGTCATTGGAATATGATATACTGGGTAAATAGATAAATAATTACTAAGTTGCAGATGAATGATATGGATGTTGTTTCAGCAGTTCAGTTGTTTAACAGTCTTATTGCCTCTGGGATGAAACTGTCTCTGAATCTGGTGGTTTTAGTCCGGATGCTGCGGTACCGCCTGCCAGACGGCAGCAGACTGAACAGTTTGTGGCTGGGGTGATGGGCGTCTTTTATAATCCTGAGGGCCTTCTTCCTGAGCCGCTGGGAGTAAAGGTCCTCCATGGATGGCAGCTCCGTCCTGGTGATGTTCTCTGCAGCTTTCACCACCCTCTGTAAAGCCTTACGATTGAGGGCGGTGCAGCCAGTCAGGATCCTCTCTATGGAGCACCTGTAGAAGGTCAGGATCCTCTCTATGGAGCACCTGAAGGTCAGGATGCTCTCTATGGAGCACCTGTAGAAGGTCAGGATGCTCTCTATGGAGCACCTGTAGAAGGTAAGGACCCTCTCTATGGAGCACCTGTAGGAGGTCAGGATCCTCTCTATGGAGCACCTGTAGGAGGTCAGGATCCTCTCTATGGTGCACCTGTAGGAGGTCAGGATCCTCTCTATGGAGCACCTGTAGAAGGTTAGGATCCTCTCTATGGAGCACCTGTAGAAGGTCAGGATCCTCTCTATGGTGCACCTGTAGGAGGTCAGGATCCTCTCTATGGAGCACCTGTAGAAGGTTAGGATCCTCTCTATGGAGCACCTGTAGAAGGTCAGGATCCTCTCTATGGTGCACCTGTAGGAGGTCAGGATGCTCTCTATGGAGCACCTGTAGAAGGTCAGGATGCTCTCTATGGAGCACCTGTAGAAGGTCAGGATGCTCTCTATGGAGCACCTGTAGAAGGTAAGGACCCTCTCTATGGAGCACCTGTAGGAGGTCAGGATCCTCTCTATGGTGCACCTGTAGGAGGTCAGGATCCTCTCTATGGAGCACCTGTAGAAGGTCAGGATCCTCTCTATGGAGCACCTGTAGAAGGTCAGGATCCTCTCTATGAAGCACCTGAAGGTCAGGATCCTCTCTATGGAGCACCAGAAGGTCAGGATCCTCTCTATGGAGCACCAGAAGGTCAGGATCCTCTCTATGGAGCACCTGTAGAAGGTCAGGATCCTCTCTATGGTGCACCTGCAGAAGGTCAGGATCCTCTCTATGGAGCACCTGTAGAAGGTCAGGATCCTCTCTATGGAGCACCTGTAGAAGGTCAGGATCCTCTCTATGGAGCACCTGTAGAAGGTCAGGATCCTCTCTATGGAGCACCTGTAGAAGGTCAGGATCCTCTCTATGGAGCACCTGTAGAAGGTCAGGATGCTCTCTATGGAGCACCTGAAGGTCAGGATCCTCTCTATGGAGCACCTGTAGAAGGTCAGGATGCTCTCTATGGAGCACCTGAAGGTCAGGATCCTCTCTATGGAGCACCTGAAGGTCAGGATCCTCTCTATGGTGCACCTGTAGAAGGTCAGGATGCTCTCTATGGAGCACCTGTAGAAGGTCAGGATCCTCTCTATGGAGCACCTGTAGAAGGTCAGGATCCTCTCTATGGAGCACCTGTAGAAGGTCAGGATCCTCTCTATGGAGCACCTGTAGGAGGTCAGGATCCTCTCTATGGAGCACCTGTAGAAGGTCAGGATGCTCTCTATGGAGCACCTGTAGAAGGTCAGGATGCTCTCTATGGAGCACCTGTAGAAGGTCAGGATGCTCTCTATGGAGCACCTGTAGAAGGTCAGGATGCTCTCTATGGAGCACCTGAAGGTCAGGATCCTCTCTATGGAGCACCTGAAGGTCAGGATCCTCTCTATGGAGCACCTGTAGAAGGTCAGGATCCTCTCTATGGAGCACCTGTAGAAGGTCAGGATCCTCTCTATGGAGCACCTGTAGAAGGTCAGGATCCTCTCTATGGAGCACCTGTAGAAGGTCAGGATCCTCTCTATGGAGCACCTGTAGAAGGTCAGGATCCTCTCTATGGAGCACCTGTAGAGGTCAGGATCCTCTCTATGGAGCACCTGTAGAAGGTCAGGATGCTCTCTATGGAGCACCTGTAGGAGGTCAGGATCCTCTCTATGGAGCACCTGTAGAAGTTGCATCTAGAGTAGAGTATCCTGGAGTCCATGTTGAACCTCCTCAGCCTGCGGAGGAAGAAGAGCCGCTTTCTAGGTGATGGTGGTGGTGTGAAGAGTCCATGTCAGGTCCTCAGTGATGAGTCCATGTCAGGTCCTCAGTGATGAGTCCATGTCAGGTCCTCAGTGATGAGTCCATGTCAGGTCCTCAGTGATGAGTCCATGTCAGGTCCTCAGTGAAGAGTCCATGTCAGGTCCTCAGTGAAGAGTCCATGTCAGGTCCTCAGTGAAGAGTCCATGTCAGGTCCTCAGTGAAGAGTCCATGTCAGGTCCTCAGTGAAGAGTCCATGTCAGGTCCTCAGTGATGAGTCCATGTCAGGTCCTCAGTGATGAGTCCATGTCAGGTCCTCAGTCCTCAGACTGAGTCTCTCAGTCTGACAGGAGAGGACTCTCCTCCACTTTGTTGTTGAAAAAACTCCTTGTATCCGTTAGCGTAGCTCGCTAGCACCAGAAGCTAACAACAACGATCTCCGGTACCGGTGCGTTCTCTCTCTCTCTCTCTCTCTCTCTCTCTCTCTCTCTCTCTCTCTCTCTCTCTCTCTCTCTCTCTCTCTCTCTCTCTCTCTCTCTCTCTCTCTCTCTCGCTCGCTCGCGCACATACACACAGAGCCAAGCTTTAATGAAACACAGAGACCCAGATGTAATAGTACTGTACTACTGGACTAACTGTCAGTATTTAAGTTGAGTAATTCAAATGCTAATGATTTAGTTTCTAATCTCAACTAATACAACCATTGACAATAAGAAATTGCCATCGGATTGTAGCCAAATTGTAGGTCACATATCATTACAGTTATGTTGTATCTCTGTAATGTGTTATTCTTAAAATGTGAAATCAGAAGTAGGTGCTGCTTTAATCAGGGCTGCCAACATTTGAGTTCAGCTTGGAGTGAGATTTTTTTTGGTGAACCGAAAAAAGAAACGTTCATGTGTACAGTATTACAAATGTACAAACTAGGGTTTCCCATTAATGTACTGTAATTCCCGAGCACGCTACAGTGGAATACGCACATACAGTGTACACGCGACTATTACAATGAAGGCTCGATAATCAGCTCACAGCATATAACATGGCATATAGGTGTAAGCAGAGGTAAAGTGCTATTTTATAAGTGGGGGGGTCCCTCACCTCCTCTAGGGGGTCCAGGGGCATGCTCCCCCGGGAAGATTTATTTTTAATAATATTGAAGTTGAATGCATCAACCTGGTGCACTTTGAGAGCAAAATGAATTTATGGATACATCTCTCAACATCCGTATGAAACGGAACTGTAAACAGATTTTCTTTTTCTTTATGGATATTTTACAAATCACACTTATTGTTTTTACTGTGTTGTTGGTTTTTACTTCGGCTGAGACTGTGTGTGTGCTCAGGGTGAGTTTGGGTGAGTTTGGCTGTGTTTCGCTGTGTATCGCTAAACAAGGAAATCACACCTCCACGGAGCTCAGCGCGATTCACAATGTGAAACAATCGGACGTTGTGAATGACCCTGAGCACACACAAAGTCTCAGCCGAAGTAAAAACAATAAGTGTGGCTTGATATTGAGAAGAAAAAGGTTGATAAACGCTGTGAGAATGGGTCTGCAGAGAGAATTTCGCCGCCATCGCAACTGTCTGTTATCAGCAGCAGCCCGGAGGAGACATCGGCTGAGCTGCGTGTGTGTGTGAGGAAGTCTGTGGATTGGTCAATCAGAGCCCACTGGGCTCACAGGGAGGGGGCAAGAGCTCCAACGAGCCGTTTAGTGGAGAGAGTGAATACACGTAGTTTACAGAGATGCTGTATGCGAAACAATGTGAGTTTGGAAAATTACACAGTATTTTTCTATTGTAATATCCCTCAACAATGGTATTATGATCAGTAGAAAAGACCATGACATGTGACCTTTAAGATGATTTTACATTATAGATATTCCCCAAAATTATTCAAAAGCATATTCTTCCAAACTCCTTGGTGTAGTATGACACACAAGAGACTATTGGTGTGTGTAGTGAGTTTGGTAGTAATAAGCTGTATAATAGTGATTGAATATTATTGTATTCTCTTTTTTCGGAGTTGCACTTTGCAGACGGTCCCTGAGCACTCGTTTCTTCTCCGGCTGCAGATAGAGACCCATGTAATGTGTCAGCTCGGAGGACGGCGCGTATTGGCTTTTTTTTTATCAAAATGTGATTGTAGTTCGTTGTCAACCTTACCACGGGACTTAGGAGACGTAATTTGTGTCTGAATAACATATTGTTCATGAGTTATTGATCCGTGAAATCAGAATCTCCCAATATCGTTCCAACTTTACTGAACTAAGCCAGAAGACCGTCTCATTTCGTAGACCGCTCGGTTTGCTGTTCCTTCACTTTATTTTTATATATACATTTATTTTGGACGAAAACTTAGCGTGTGGAAAGGCATGTGTGGCGTGAGTGCGTGAGATATGGGTTAATTGCGTGACTCTCATGCTCAATGCGTGAGTGTTGGCAGCCCTGACTTTAATGCAATGCAGATGAAAGGGATTCCTCAGTGAATACCACTGTGTTGTTGGTGTTTGTGAATAATGGTTGTTAATGTGTCCTCATTTCTCCTTTTTAACCAAGATGTACATTGCACTGATCTCCCTCCACTGTCTGGTCATGGTGGTCTTCCATTTCCTCTACTGCTTTGAAGATGATTGGACAAGTGAGTAATTTAAGAAAAAAATCGTAATCCCATTCACTCACTTAACTGGAATTATAAACAGGACACACTAGTGGGATGCTTGTTCTATATCATTTAATTAAAATAATAAAACATGTTTCTTTTCTTAAATCCTCCAAAAAAATGACATATTATCAGTGTTTTACTTTTTTAATGTATGAATGATATTGTCATTGTTGGATTAATACATTAATATATCCTTACACTTTACAGCACTGTAGGCATATTATGGTATTATTTACTTTGACACTATGAAAAACACAGGTAATATTCTGAGCCATCAATATATTACTGTTGGGCGTGTTGCTGCCTTCTCTTCCTGTGCTTTGAAGGATCTGGTCTGCTCAGACCATGCACCACCAGAGGCGCGGGAAGGTATTTTGAGTGGGGGTGCTGAGGTGCTGGACTCCAGTGAACACTATTACGGGCACTATAGAGCACGCACAAAAGCACTCCCCACACGCAAACACACAGTACACCCGCGACTGTTATGAAGGCTCGATAATCAGCTCACGGCATATAGGCAGGGGTAAGTGCTTTTTTTTACGAGTGGGGAGCGGACCTCACCTCCTCTAGGGGGGTCTGAGGGGATGCTCCCTCGGGAAGATTTTTTTTAAATGTTGAAGTTAAAAGCATCAATCTGGTGCACTTTGAGAGCAACATTAAGAGATCTATGGATACATCTCTCAACACCCAGATGAAACACAACTGTAAGCAGATTTAATATTTCTTTATGGATATTTTACAAATCACTCCACTTTTTAAACTGTATTTTTCTTTTACTGCCATATAGTATTTCATAACTGTTTTTCCTTTATTCTCTTATTTGTTTTATAATGATCATATGAAGGTGTGCCGCGGAAATAATCTTTTGAATAATTTGTGATCAAACCGTTTGAGACCCACTGAGATAACTTAGACTAAAGTTAACTATCTAAACTCAGAGAGTCCTTTAGCTCACCTGAGCCTCTCAGTCTGAGAGGAGAGCTCTCCTCCAGCTTGTTGTGGAACCAACAGCAACAGCTCCGTATGTCCGTTAGTGCAGCTAGCTAACCAGATGCTAACAACACGGTCCCTGCTGCTGGCACCGGTCCCTCTATCTCTCTCCCTCTCTCTCTCCCTCCCTCTCTCTCTCTCTCCCTCCCTCTCTCTCTCCCTCCCTCTCTCTCTCTCTCTCTCTCTCTCTCACACACACGCGCTATTTCCGCACATGGACACACACACACACACACACACACACACACACATACACACATACAGAGCCGAGCTTGAGTGACACAAGCACACTCTGCCGTCCTCTCTAGTGCCATGGTGAGGTTCACGTAAAGCACGGTTAATGTATTATATTATTGAGGTAGAATTGTCCGGGGCTACAGAATTGTAGCCAACAATGTGGAATTTATTGGCTACATATTACACAGATTATTCACAGCGGGAGCAGCAATAACGTCAAATAATAATTCAGACAGACAGGGGAGCTCCGCACCCCCTGCCTGCCGCTAGGGGGTGCTGCAGCGCCCTCGGCACCCCCCTTCCCGCGCCCATGTGCACCACTCTCTGATGCTGTGCAATTGTTGTTATTGTTTCTTGGGTAAAGGGAATTTCTTTGAATGGGAATCCTCTAGAGCAGGGGTAGCCAACAAAGTGTTATCAGACTAAGAGTGTGTGTGCTTATACAAATCGCAGTATCAAATCCAACCTTTCAAAATAAAAATGTAACTTTACTGCTTTTTCAAAGGGAGCTTGATTTCACTCGGGGCAGTTTGCAAGAAATCAGCGTACAGTGCTGTGTCTGTGTTACAATAACTCACACTGTTGTTTCATTTCATTTTCTCACATCATCCACGGTAGGGGTGTAACGGTTCACAGAATTCACGGTTCGGTACGTACCTCGGTTTGGGGGTCACGGTTCGGTACGGGTTCGGTACAACAAGAAAAAGCGGGAAAAAAGTCCCAAATGCATAATTCCAGGTTTGTTGTTATTTATTTTTGAACAGTAGTGCAAGTTACAGTATAAAACTAAGGAACTCATTTTTGAACTTATTTGAATAATTAACTGTATTAAACAGTTAAAAACAAACCACAAACAGTACCACACACACGCCATGGCCATATTATCTATAATGGCTGATGTCAAACAAAAAAGAATGTCTTGAAAATATTACATAATAAATAATAAGAAAGGGTTTCAAGGGTGCATAACCGTTGAAATATATATGCCAATAGCTTCCGTTATTTATTTTGGTCTTTCTGCTTTATTGGCTTCTTAAAAACAGCGGGGATCAGCTGTTGAACTGCGGTTGTCTTTTGCCGGGCTCTGGTAATTGGCAAATCTGGGTGATGCCTTTTGATATGATTTAGCATGTGTTACCATTGGCACACCACACCGCTGTCTAACAACGCCGACACACCGTCCGATCCACCACTCGCACTCCATCGTTATTGTAGTCCACAGGGAACCCGAAATGTTCCCACACAGCTGATTTAAAAGAAGCAGGTGGGTTCTAGCTCCTGTGTGTTAACTAAAATCGCCATACTAACTTTTCTTCTTCTTGTATTTTGTTCATTTTTGGAAGTGCGCCGGACTCTGATGAAAATATTCATTGTGTCCAAACGGCGGTACTACAATTTCCGTATCAGCCTGTGACATCACTGGGCCCAGAAATACTTTTCCCCATTGACTAACATTGGGAAAGAGACGTCTGTAAATCAGCGGATAATTTTTAAAAAACTAAACGAACTACCCAGTATGAACTATTTAATAGCCCTTATTATAATCATTAGGTCCTTAAAGTTCTAAAAATGCACTAAAAGCCGAATCTAGATTTATTTTCTGTCTCCATTCATTCTAATGAGCCGAGAGTGGGAGCTTGGGGGGCGGGGCTTAAGGGGCGCATGCTCTGTGAGCGCACATACGGGTTCTTCTGCTCTGACAGCCAGGCATGACGGGTAATCTGTGACGTTTCATTCTCTTAAAAGTTGGGCCATTTTGTCCTCATGCCCAATGAGCAGCTCTCATAGGAAAGAATGAGACCCGCCTCCGACGCTATATCCAGTTCTTATTATACATCCATGGTTTTGTTGTGTTTTCTTATTGTTCTTCATTTGTTGTTTAAGGGCGGCTGGCAAACAGCTTTTAGGTGCAATACCGCCCCCTGGATTATATATAGTATAATGGGTACTGCCCAGAGTGACGGACTTTTTTCCCACTCATAAAAAATGGCGTATTCGTCGTGTGACTGCATGTGCCGAAACGTGACGGTTTGGACAAAAACCGGATACGGCTACCGTTACACCCCTAATCCACGGCCTTGCATTGACATTTTTTTATGCATTATTTTTCCTGATGTTTTAAGTTTTTGCTGCATTATCGATGTGCTTTAGGCACTTATTGTATAAAAGTAATAATCTTTGTATGGTGATAACATTAATAGTGTAGTTCCTCATGGTCCTCTTTTTTGCCTCTTCATTTCTCCTCCTCCATGCTCCTCCATGCCCCAGAGTGCAGTTCCTTCTCTCCTCCAGCCACAGTCATCCTCCTTATACTCCTGTGCTTTGAGGGTCTCCTCTTCCTCATCTTCACCTCTGTGATGTTCGGCACCCAAGTCCACTCCATCTGTTCTGACGAGACTGTAAGTGATCCATTTAGTGACCCACAATCCTCTCCTCTTGCCTCACTTCTTCCTCCTGCTGCTCTCCTCCTGCCTCCCTCTAACATATGTGACCTTCTCCTGATGAATCTGCTAACAGCTGAGTGACGTACTCGTTCTGTAGCCTGATGTACAATAAGGTGCTGCAAGTTTTAACTTCGACCGCAATGACTTTCTGAGAGTTAGTGTCTCATATGAGACAGCCTCACAGGTTACTTCATTCTGTTGTACACTTCAATATGAGATCAACTTACCTAACCTATTCACACATTTACAGTAGCTAGCCTAAAGTCGACACATGAGTGCAAACTTGCTCCTAAACAATTTTTGGCTGCTCTGGGCTCTTGTACCGTAATGTATAAATGTGCAACGTGTGTAAGACACACAAAAGCACACATATCTTCATTTCTATCGCAGGCAACAAAATGGCACAGACAGGCGTACTATTTCAATTCTGTTATTTTATACATGCTGCTGTCCAGAGGCCTCATTTGTAAACGGCATGTACGCTCAAAAGATGGCGTACGCCAGTTTCTAAACAAAATCCTCCACGCAAACTCTCACCCCGTTGGCAGAAGGAAGAATGGAGAGAAATAAGTGAAAATAATACCATAAATATCAAGTTACCTCTCATATATCATATATGAACAATTAATTCGCAAAAATTGATTGAAGCCAATCTGAAAATGATTAAACAAACGCCTGTTTGAGACTCCTCAGTGCACACAAAAACATAACTTGGAGAAATAAATAAATACAGATATGTTATTTAAGACCACCTCGAATATGTTGTGTTAATGTTATGACATGTTTTCTCATAAACGATGCGGTAAGCAGGAGGACAGAATTACGTCTAAACTGACGCCGTGTTGCATTTCTATAGGTTGTATAGATACAAGCATGGTTTAAATAATTATCATCCGATAAAACAGACCAGTCTCTGCCAGTCTTTTTTTTTTTTTTTTTATCATGACGTTATCAGTGATTTTAAGCTGATTAATTACCGAAATAACATCAACCCTGTGGGCGGCGCCATTTTGACGAGTCACATGACTTATTTTACCGGAAGTGACGTGAACTATGCGTTTGGTGTCGAGGACAAATTGACGTATGTGCTTTGTTCATGTTGTTTACTCTAGTTACTCTCACAATTCTATTGAAATATGCCTCATTGTATCGCGAAACATTGCCACAATTCGGATAGGAACAATCCACGGAATGCTCGGTTCCATCTATTGCCAACGGGTAAGCGTAGGAAGTACGTTCGGAGGCAGTGGCTAGCGAAATGTGCTCGGCCCGAACCGAAAGATCCACAGGCGCATGTATGCAGCGAACATTTCAAGTTTCCGGACGACTACTCTGAGAGTATGATGAAAACATAAAATGGGATTTATGAATCAACCATTACTTAATGGGGATGCAGTGCACTGCCAATGCCAGCGTAAGCACATTACGCAGCAGACTTTACTTATTGTTTACTACGTAAGGAAGCAGGAATTGCAGGACCCAGAGCGCACGGAGCACAGAGCGGACAGCAGATAACGGAATTGCAGTTTTATTGCTTATAGATTATCAGAACATTTCAAAGGGGACACAGCCACATTGGATATTAACCTATGGATTAACTACATCATCGTTTTTATCGTTGTAATGCCATTGAAGACCAGTTTAGACCAGAAAGACAAAGGTAAGCCATGTTAGCCTAGCGCATGTTAGTAAGCTACCTAGCGCCACTTGTTTTGATGTACGTTTTTGTTGATAACGTCGCGAGTTTGTATCTTTCAGTGTTGAGGTGGCACCGTTAGATTCTGTGTCTTTACGATCATAAACGATGTGTTGGATGTGCAGCTAGGATAAGTAATAAGGGAGCTAGGAGTGATTTTCGGTGCAGTAATAGGTTAGCATTTTTCGCTCGGGGCTAATTCAGAGGCTCACTGTTAGCATTGTGTGTTTTTTTGAAGAAAAAAATGAAAAAGATCAGTTAAATTAGTTTTTTTCCCGTTATATGGATATAAAATATTCATAGTTTATTAAATATTAAGGTTCCTTAGACGTTGTTTCCTGCAAATGACGCGATTTCGGCCCCGGAACCGGGTCCGTGGGGCCTAAGAGGATAACAGAGTATGTTTTTTATTTTTTTTACAGTTGTATTTGGATGGAATGAATACCTATAGTGATAATTCAAAGTAAGTTTATTTTTCAAAACGTCTTCCTCGGCTGACGAGTCCGAACTCAAATACTCCGCCATGTTTTCGTCGTGTGTTTACAAAGTGAACGCATAGATGACGTCACAACCTAGTTTTTCGGATCATGTGACTACTGAAAATGGCCAAAATGGCAGCTGCCTGACGGAATATACAGGTTTTGATAAAAAAGAGCTATAAAATCATTATTTACCGGGGAATATCGCTGATTTCTTCAGGGTATGGTTTAAACATAATGTTTCACTAAATACTGAAGTTTTTATTAACTATCAATGACTGGAGCCTTCCTTTAATTGGTGGATATAGAGTTGCTGCGGGGGGGTTGAGACGCACAGGCTGCAGTGGAGACGCTGCTGGAACACAAACCACCAAATAAAAAAAGAAACATTAATTGACTCCACTCCGCAGGGATCCCCCGATCAGTTTCTCATCATGGGGGGGGTCTCCTGTCCCCGGTACAAACACACTACCTGAGGAAGGCTATGTGTATTTATTTTGTCATTAATCTTTTTCGGACCACTTATTTATTTATTTTGGTGACGATCCGACCTCCATGCTGCTACTCCGGTTCAAACTGCATCCACCAAACAATATGATTTATCTCGACCTCCCCAAAATAGCCAAAATCTGACACGGTGTGTGAGATGTCTTTTTTTAGCTGTTCTGTCGTCATTTCCTGCGATCTTCTTCATGCAGTCAGTCAGAATGAATATTAATACGGGGCGTTTCTTTGACTATTTATAGGCAATATGGGCGTTATGTGTAGCCCGCAAAACCTGCACCGCATTTCGAGTTGAGTATAAAGGGAAACCGCAGTGTTTTATAAATCGGAAAATGTCTGTGCGTATTTATTTGCTTTGTCCTACGTAAGCAACCTTCCCACGTAAATCCTATGCAAGGCTTTATAAATGAGACCCCTGAGACCTGTACGACGAAGCCGGATTTTCGCTTAGTGAGCTAACTTCTGGGAAAACTCTGGGTTTCCGGTCCTACGACGCTGGTTCACTTCTTAGCAGGCTAGATCTCCATGGTAACTTATGCTGAACGGCTAACCTGGGTCCTGTACTACGAATCTAGTTCAACATATCCTGGATATCTTTTGAGTTATCCGGTTGACTTAATCCAAAACAATGCCGCTCTCGCTAAACTGTCCTACGACGCTGGCTATCAACTCGATCGCTCAAGCCAGCCGTGTCCTATCTAGTTAGGTGCGCTTTCACATGAAAGGGGTGGTATCTGGAGCATTCGACCAATCACAAACATGGAGAAGCGTACTGACAGCGCAGCGTCATACTTCCTGAATGAAAAGTCAACTATAATATTAGACATTTAAACATCCGTGACTTAAACACTTGACCAGGATCAGAGCCACAGAGCTGCACCTGCAAGGTGAACACAGCTGGGAACAGAACAAGTGTTTGAATGCGTACATTAACAGGTTTATGATATCACTGCCCGTCTAACACACCATCTGACTTTCATTACATTTGACTCGAGTGTTTCGTCAACTTAATGTGTTGCTTAAAATAATGCTTCTGCATCCAGTCTGTGACCCTGAGTGTTGCACGGCCAGATACGGCTCAGCTGACTCAGATCAGGAGATATATGATACATTATGATGTGATATGAATGATAATGGGACACGTCGATGTCTGCACTCAGTGCTGCGGACTGTACGTAATGTTACTCTGATCCGGTTACTTATGTTTATGATTCTGAATCTAATGGGAATATGCCTGTTAAACTTGAGATATTTGATTTTTTTTCTTAAAATGTCGGATACCCGCGTGTGAGTATGATGCAAGTGGCAGACTTCGGCTCCGAGAAGTGAAGCCCATGTGGAAGCTCCGTGTTAAAATGCCCAACTTTACAGCAGAAAAATACATTTTAAAAAAAAGAGGTTTTGATCTCTATAGCTCAAACGACCACTGATAGTATGAGGGTTTCATGTCGCGCACACAGCACTAATCCTGAAACTAACCCTTACCTTAAGAAGAATCGGAATTTCCTTTTTAAAAAATTGGAAATTGGACTTTACCAAGAGAATTGCAATTGGTGCCTTTCTAGTCGTCTCACGACTACAAAGGTAAATGTGTCCATGTATCAGTGAACAAAGGAATCGGTTCCCTCTTTATGTTCAGTAGTGATATCCTAAAATCATTCAGCCAAAGCAGGAGAAGGAGTTTGGTTTGATGAGCTCCGAAACACAGGCACACAGCCTGTGTTCAGGAGCTCATCAAACCAAACACCAAACTTATTTTTGTCTGCAACTCTAGGTCAGATTTACATTATGTAGAGAGGTGTAGGGAACTGGACATGGAGGAGAGAAAGGTCCCAGGACACAAGCCCCATGTTGTGTTTGTGTAGAAATCACTTAACACTGGTTTGTCGCCCGCATGATTTTTAGGAACGTTTTCTTGTGTGCTTTTTTTTCTACATTTAGTGACTTAAGAGTCCCTATTTGGAATATGGTTTGTGATAACAGGCTGGGTCACCAACTGAAGTTTGGTTGTCTCTCATTTTCAGGGCATAGAGCAGTTGAAAAAGGAAGAGAGAAGATGGTCTAAAAAAACTAAGTGGATGAACATGAGGGCGGTATTTGGACACCCTTTCTCCTTATTGTGGTTTAGTCCGTTCTCCACCCCTGACCATGGAAAAGCTGAGACCTATCAGTATGTGGTGTGAGGGCTCAGCAAGGAGGCTCCCCCCCCCGTAGAGCTCAGTGTCGCTCCCAACACGGTTGTACATTGTGACATTGTATCTCCCACACTTTCCATCTGCTTTTTATATTTCCATCCATGTGCGCTCTCAGTTTATTTTGTGTTGCCTTCAGTGAGCTGAGTTGCAGAGAAAAGAAAGCACTGAGTTTGTGAATCCTGTTTGAAAACACTGAATCTGTTCTTTCCAGCTGTTTCCATGTCTGTATCAGGTGCCTTCTCTTCTGTGTTCACTCTTGCTTTCTCTTAAGGGATTGTTTTGGTTACAATGAAACCCTAATTATGGTTTGCCATGCTGATAGTTATAGTTTCAGATGTTGACGATTCAAGATATCCACCCCTGCAAAACAATAGAATATATTGGAATTAAACTTAGTGACTATATTTGTCTAATAACTTGAAATGTAGGATCATTGTGTGTTGTTTCCTATTGGTAAGTCCTTCATATGTTTCTACAGTGGCCCAGAAAGGACAAACCAAACACTGGCTCTGAAGGTGGTTTTGGGGTTTTTCGTTACCTGAATGCCAGTGAATGTTACTTGCGTACTAACTGGTCTCCATTGTAACCTGGACTTTGAATTTTTCCAGATTTTCAAATTGTGGAATCACCCCAAACAAGATTACATGAATCTTCATTGTACAAGGTCCATCCATCCATCCATCTTCTCCCGCTTATCTGTGGTCGGGTCTCGGGGGTAGCAGTTCCAGCAGAGAGCCCCAAACTTTCTTTTCCCCTCATCAACCAGCTCTGACTGGGGGGTCCCAAGGCGCTCCCAGACCAGCGAAGAGATATAATCCCTCCACCTGGTCCTAGGTCTACCCCTTGGTCTCCTCCCAGCTGGACGTGCCTGGAACACCTCCCTAGGGAGGCACCCAGGTGGCATCCTAACTAGGTGCCCGAACCACCTCAACTGGCTCCTTTCGACGCGAAGGAGGAGCGGCTCAACTCCGAGTCCCTCCCTGATGACCGAACTTCTCACCTTATCTCTAAGGGAGACACCAGCCACCCGGCGGAGGAAACCCATCTCGGCCGCTTGTATCCGCGATCTCGTTCTTTCGGTCATGACCCATCCTTCATGACCATAGGTTATTATTTTCCATTGTACAAGGTGGAAAATAATAATCCTTGACAAATAAACCCCAAGTTATCGGCATTACTACAGAATACTGGTGGTTAGTGGAACATTTTATTTTTGTCATCTGGATGAATTGACCCTTTAAATCATTGTGTCACAGTAATCAATAGTGTGTTGCAAAGCTGGAAAAAAACATTTTTTGAATAGTTCCCACTACAATGGTGAGGTTCGAGTAGATTCATAGAATCAGTCTCCCTTTACGAGCTATCTGCAAACGGATCCATTCTCAATAGTGCCAAAAACTGCGTGAGGAACACTCTGCCATCAGGACAGTGGGCCTTTGGTCAACTTGATTGTGATAGAAAATACTTATCTGTGCCCCCCCCACCCGAGACAGATCAGGTAACTGACAGAACGGAGAACATGTTCAAAGTGATCCCTGATACTCACATGACTTTTACATGACAGTATGAAGAACCCCAACATACAATGCCAACAAAGCTGCAGTTTTATCATATCTTTTTTAATAATACTTAATTGTTGCCCAAGTGTTGAACATCCTCCCTGATTCCTCTCTGATACATGCTTGACATAACAACATCAGATTATCTTCACCTAAACCAGCCTGAGAGTCTGTTTGATTCACCAGACAGTATTGTGTGTGTGGGTAAGCTTTGATTTAAAGGTCCCATGTCATGCTCTTCCGGTTCTCACCCGTCCCCTTGTGTTATGAAGGTTGTTCTGCATGTGAACGGTCTGCAGAGACACAGACCCTCAAAGTACACCCTGTAGCGAGTAAAACTCTAGCACAGAGAAGACCTGTCTGTGCTGCCCCAGAACGCCTCGTTGGACATTTCTCTTTTTCCATTGTTTCTTCCGGGAACCAACATGGCCAATCCGCGGAGCTCCTCACACGCCAAGATCCCTTGGCGTCACTGTCAAACGCAGTGGGGGGACCTTTAGCGTACATTTTCAACTAACAGGGGGTCCCATTGACTTGCATAGAGCTCCCTGGTTGGTACACATACTTTACAGATGCTGTGAGAAACCAATGTGAGTTTGGAACATTGCACAGTATAAATATATTCTAGTAGACCTCAACAATGGAATTATGATCAGTAGAAATGGCCATGACATGGGACCTTTAAAAACTCAGCTTTAAAATTACAATAGTTTTCTGTGGGGAGTCATTATATAAAATGTATAGATGTGCATACATCCTATGATTATGCAGCAGGATATTTCTTGACTGTATTTATGCACTATTTGAACCTCCTCTAAAGCATTTCATAAAGTCTTAAAGGGGACCTATCATGCAAAATGCACTCTTGTACATCTTTTACACATGAATATGTGTCCCCGGTGTTCCAGGGAACTCACCAAGTGTCAGAAAACACAACCCTCTCTCTTTTCCTCCATACCCAAATCTCTAAAAAGGGGCTGCAACGGATCTGATACAGACTGATCCAGATTTGAATTATTTTCTACGTCACAGAAGTGGTGCTCCGCTTAGTGGTCAATTCTCCACCTATCAGGGGAATGAGAGGTTGGCCACGGCCAGCCATTGCCGCTCGAAAGCGCTGGAGACGCTGTAGTACATATGCCAGGCCTGTAAGTGGCGCTGTAGTCTGCCACAAAAGCAGCGAAGAAGACTTCCCTTGCATGGTTGCCATGGTTGCCCTTCTGTTTATTCTCCGCTGTGGCTCTTTTTCTCCCTCCCCGTGGCAAGCGTAACGCCTCCTGCTTTAAAACAAATTAATAATGACTATATAATCACATGTAAGGGATAATGTGCAGCGACGCGGTCATTATGGGTAAAAGAACACCGACAGGCTGATCAGGAGCCCGACGCCAAGCGGAGGGATCTAGATCGGCATGAAGGTATTATTATCCCGCTTATTACACATGGCCACATTCTCAACAAAGTAACGATATGACTCCCAATATTAATTGAAATGCTTTTATGGATTTAAAAAATAGTTTTATGGATTTAAAAAATAGTTTCAGGTATTGATTTAAATTGACATGCATCCCCTAAGAAAAGTAGTCCGTTGTTACTGTTTGAACTAACGTAACAACGGCAGGAACTGCTTCGAGCGTTTTGGAGGAGCTTTTTGATTACAGATTTCAAAACATCGTTGCTTGCTTTAAAAGTAGCACAATTCATTATGTCAAACCTTGGAAAGTATCTAGATATCCCTGCCCTAATGCCAAAGGAACAGGCAACTGAATATGTGTCGCCGTTTGATGTCTATGTCTGGACCGCTGCGTAAAAAGGAGGGTCTTCTTCTTCTTCTTACTTCTATAAGAATAAAACACGGAGGACGGAGATCTCTTTTTGGCCCCCTCTTCTGACAGCCCAGCAGCTGATCTCAGAGCACGCTCCCCTCTCCTGCAGGGGGGCGTGGTCAGCTGCAGGGGGGCGTGGTCAGCTGCAGCTCACAGAATCAGCCCCCTGCAAAACATCGCTGGAAAGAGCAAATGGAGCGAAATGAGGCATGGCTAAAATGCAGGATCTTTTTGGTATTTTGAAAAAAAAACTATATTTATATACTTTATATAGGTATGGCCCTACAACATATTGTTCAAATATAGCATGATATGTCCCCTTTAATCATTCTAAAAATGACGAAAGTACTAGAAATGCACATTCCTTCTTTGTATCCTGTGAACTGCTTCCTCTGTTCTTTATTACGTGTGTAATGTTGTTCTATCTGAATGCATGGCGCAGGTGAGGTCAGTAATGTATGTCAATCACAGCCAGTATGATGAAGGCCCGCTGGT
This sequence comes from Pseudochaenichthys georgianus, assembly GCF_902827115.2. Lineage (NCBI taxonomy): Eukaryota > Metazoa > Chordata > Actinopteri > Perciformes > Channichthyidae > Pseudochaenichthys > Pseudochaenichthys georgianus. The sequence goes on along the minus strand of NC_047518.2, from coordinate 3,788,650 downwards.
GAGAGTGATGCTGGAGATGATTTGTTTTTTACAGACATTTTAATTAGAACAAAATAATTTAATTATTTCTAAATATTCTGAAAAGAATTCAGCACAAGTGCAGAGAATAAATACTTCTCAGTTGCAATGCAACAACTGTGTGTGCTTGCTTTTTCCAATGTATGAATGTACTCTTTAAATGTGAAGCTGGGACAGCCAGATGTTTCAACCTCTTTATTTTCCTGTTTAAGGTTTCTTCTCTCCCTGCATACAGTCCTCTCACTCCCTGCATTTTGACACGTCCACTCTGTCCTTCATTCTATTCCAACTGAACTGTTTCTTCCTCTGTCCCATGCTACGCTCTTTCCACACTCATGCAATGCTTTGGTTGATCACTCATTGTGTCCTGAGCTTTCTGAAGCAGAGCCCTGTTTGTGATCTTGATGAGGTAAGCTTGCTACAGACTGTAAGTCACACGGACGTCCCATCAAGCTTAACTCATCACCAGCATGTCCATGTGAAGGCCAGAGTGCTTCAGGTCTCCTTTTTACAGATTGCACCCTACATGACGGATGAATGAGAGCTCTGTGTGTGACAGGAAGCATGCACCATGTTGACCATGTGACTTGTTCTTCTGCAGGGTTTTCTTTATTCCCAGTGCATGTGAGTCATTTTGGACAGTATTTATTTATTTTGAGCAGGTTTCTTAGAAGATTAATCAGAACTGATGGAGCATTTAAAGGATGGAGTAAAAGTAGTTATTGCAACACTCGTATGTGTTATGTACTTTGAAAGAACAGCTACGCCACAGTCATGGCGCGTTTCCACTGCAGGCCTCGCTCGGTTGGGTTAGGCCTTATTAGGCCCGGCTCACTTTAATGCTGCGCTTCCATTACAGTTTAGGAACTGGGGTAGTTACTATAGTAACGCAGTGTAGGCGGAGCCGTGACGTAATCTTCAATGGGAGCCCCAGAAAAACAACACAGCCGTTAGCTGTTAGCCCTCAGAGCTCACAGCTCTTCATATCTGTTCAGAAACTAGACAGAAGTTAAACAAGTACAAACCACAGACTGTCTGTGTCATGGAGAATACAGTCGCTGGTTTATTTATGTCTGTAGGCCGTTGTTGTGAGTGTGGACGGTCGGAGCATATATAGCGTTAGCTTAGCCGATCTCCATTTAGAAAGCACGCATTTTAAAGGCTTGTTCGCCTGCCGTCTATCTGCAGACTTGTCAAAGCATTAATTCATGGTTTTTACTAACCGGTATCAGTATGTTGATACTTCGGCATCATTTAGAAACGTGTATTACAATTAAATCGCGGTTAAATATGTTCATCTTGTTGTAGTTGTAGCCCCCTTGCCAGCGATTCTCTCTCTAGTTTAGCATGCTCAGCCCGACTCAGCCTGGTTGTTCCTGGCTCTAGAACCACGATTTAGTCGGGCCAGAAAAAAGGTGAAAAAGTAGCCCCGGGCCAAAACTAGGCCAAGTGGAAACGCAACCAAAAACGGGCCCCGCACGGCTCGGCACGCTTAAAGCGAGCTACCCGCTGCAGTGGAAACGCGCCATCAGTGTCTTCCCGTCTGTTGGAACAATATCCCCCTTTGGCTTCTTACTGTTCGACGATCCCTTCCAATTCAGGCCTCGATCTTTATTTGGAAGAGAGTGCTACATGGCCAATAAAGACAGGACTTATTTTAGAACCTAGACTTATTACTCTTTCAACATACATACAGCAAATGAGTATTGTATTAAGATAGACAAGAATGTGAACCTATCCTAGATGTAGTCCAGAAGCTTTTTAGTCTGATGGGTGTCTGAGAAACCACAGAGCTAACCATAGTGTGTCGCTGCAGTCATCATCCCCGTGTGTTTGTTATGCTTGATCGTGCATGTATCACATGACTTCTGGTCCTCTTTGGCTCAGCTCTGCTCTCCTCAGACCCTCACTGTGAGTTCTCCTGCAGGGCATCGAGCGTCTGAAGGGAGAGACGGGGAGGTGGGGGAAGGTTCCGTGTTGGGAGGCCATGCAGATGGCGTTCGGCGGCCCCTTCTCTCTGTCCTGGTGCAGCCCCTTCGCTGGGCTGAGCTGCACACGGAGCCCTGCCGAGCATACCCCCCTCCCCCAGGGGGACATCATCGAGGAGGACGTCATAGAGATACCGTTTACCTAGCCCCGCCTGGGCTCAGGAAGACATTTTATTTTCAGTCTTGGAGGTTTCTCTACATGGACTTGGCTTTGGATGCACCAGCTCCAGCGTTACCAGGCGAAAACGCAGGAAAAGCTCTTTTGTTTCATTCATAATTCCCCGGTAATGAGGAGTATCAGGGATTTCTGTCCCAGGTGCAATCATTTGTGAAACCTCTTCCACCACTCACCATCTTTCCAAAACATCTGGTCCAATCTGCGCTGAATCCAAGTACACTATGTCCACCATAAGACCCAACAGGGCTTTATAAATAGAAAGAAACCACTTGGATTTTATTTATGTTTTTATTTTTAAAGATTTCACGTTATATCACATGTAAAGCTTCCATGTTCTTGTACAGAACAGTTGCCTTTTGTTAATACTTTTACCAAACTAGCAGTGCAGAATGTTCTTGCACACCCTAACCTGCAGTATTTTCCTGAAAGCATTGTGTAATTACAGTAGTATACTGTAACTCTGCCAGGTGTCTGACTCAAACATATTTTCTATCTAAAATGATTAGTTGCATAATATACCAATTTTTTATTTGTGTAGATAAGTATATATATCTATATATATCTATATATATATATATATATATCTATATATATCTATATATATATATATATATATATATATATATATATATATATATAGATAGATAGATAGATAGATATATAGATATATATATATAGATATATAGATATATATATATATATATATATATATATATATATATACAGTATACTCTGGCTCTACAGGCTGCTTTCTCTCTCTGCTTGCTGAGCACCAGCTGAGCGTTTCATGTTCATAAGAATCGAAAGACCATCAGGAATATGCTCAGCTGTGCGAGTGGTTCTAGATCTTTGGAGCCATACCAAATCATTATTAGCTCACTTAAAAAAACTAACTTTGGCCAAAAACACGTACTGCCATTTGTTCAGCTGTGTATTGAGTTATGTTAGCTGCAAGCTCTCAGCAAACACACCACCCTAACTGTCCAACCTTAGACCCAGCAGCAGGACGAGGGTGGTGGTCAGTCAGCGGCTAATGACAGTATTACGTTCTTTAAAACTTGTGATTCACCTTAACCTGGGAAGTCCTTAAGCAAATTAAAACCAACAATATAAGGCTTATTTGTCCAGCATTATGCAACATTAGTTGTGGACAAACAGTGATACACACGGCTGACTGCACGACCCCCTGGCCGAGATACAGAAAGGGGTTGCAGAACCGAGTACTGACACCTTCCAGCTCCTCCACCTCTCCAAAGCCTTTCTGACCTGAGGATGAAGGACTTTCAAAGGTTTGGTGGGATCTAATGCTGAGATGGGTGATTGCAACCAACTGAATTAATTTAACTTTGTGCCTTAAATGTATTGACAAGCAAATATAACAGTGTTGGGAGAAACATTTTATATTAATGTTTAATAACTCGTGTCCAGTTCTGCTGTCTGTTTCTGGATATGCCATTTTCAGTGGATGACTTCATGTGGATGAGATCATTGTGTCGTTGAGTAAACGGCAGAATAAGGGCTTTTAACTGTTAAACGGGTGCTGGGTGTCATGGGACCATTCTTCAAACTGTGTGATCATTGTGGTTTTTTTATTATTCTAAGAGGAATCTATTATATGTATCTATTCTGTACATTATACCATACTGTTTGTAAGCATTTCATTATTTTGTTACACTCACCCTCAGTTTTACATGAGATAAAAAAGTATTTACAATAAAATGGGAAAATGGACTCTTGGCTGTTTTTAATTAATAGAACAGGAATGGATCAGTGGGACACTCTTCAGGGAAAAAAGGCGTCGGAGCCGGCTGTAAGCACCGAAAACCGGTTCTCGGCTGCCCGGCAAGAACCAAGAACCAATAAGTCACGCTTACGTCAGAGGGGGGCGAGATTAACCTGAGCTAACAGTTCATGGCGAGTACGGCAAATAAAAGTTGTAAAAAGCAGTAGCGCTGAGCAAAGTGACTAGAACGCAACCACACACTTTATAAAGTCAGGCAACACTAACCAGGCTTCGTGTGATTCTGTTTATTTGTGCCTTACTTTGACCATCCGTTCGCTGTTATCGATCATTGTGGAGAGAGGCAGACGTGTTGTTTTGTATTATTGCAGCTATCGGATGGAATCAATACATGGGCTGCACAGGTTGTCGTGTCCGACTATCACAAGTAGAATCATAATGAAAATATGGTGGTGTACTCGATATCCACATCCAGTAATAAATCGTAAGGCACAATGGTACACAGTATCCGAGCTCTTTAGGCACTGGTCAGAGTTAACGGTAGACTAAACTCTGCGGTGAGTTAACGGTAGACTAAACTCCGGTGCACGAGCAGCACTGCAGCGGTCGGTAAAGGCCGCTGAACCACATTAATAAATAATGAAGCACGGCACTCTGGAGAAAAGTATAAGGCTTGAGAAGTACACTGTAAAAACTGTTGCTTTAGTAAAAATAAAAAATAATGTGCCGACAGTTTCCAAGCAATTTTAAGAGTTTAGTCAACTTTTGCATTTTTTGAGTTGGTGAAACGCACTTTTTTGAGTTTTCCTCTACTCAAGAACGTGTTACTTTGCTACAACTTAAAAACAATGTGTCAACAGTTTCCAAGCAATGATAGCAGTTGGGTAAACTCACTAATGTGATTGTTTCTGCATGTGAAAAGATGAGTTGAGCCTACAATTAAAAGCCCAGATATGAAGTGTAACCAATGCCAATAACAATCTGCTAAGAACCACACGAGGATAAAGTAAATTATAAAACACAATTGAGTTGCCGGAACCTATAAATGACAAACTCTTCCTGATTTCAATCCATCCCTTTAAATATTTGAGAGCATTGAAACATTGCAGATTAAACAAATAATTTAAAAAAGGGAACGTTATGGACATGTTAATACATTTGATTAAGATTTGATTATTTCAAAACAGTTTTCATAAAACAGTAACAAGTTAAGAACACATCATGGAGACACATGGCTATTACTTGATGCTGTGCTTCACGAGCCTGTTGCACTTCGACCGCTGCTGTTCCCTGTAAATACAAACTACAAGCTGTTAACAGACGGTAACAGAGGTGCTAGTCACATGCATTACAAGGCTTTAAGTCATCAAAAAAAGGCTGGTTTGCAATAAAATGGACCACATAGTCATGATATGTGAGAGCGCAGGCCAGTCTACATGAACGCAGGGCAAGGCACGTCTCTGTCCAAAGGTTCCATGATGGAGTCGATAATGTTTTAAAATATCACTCTGAGTGGTGACACTAGTGCTGCATAGTTTACATCTCCATCCCATCTGTGATTCAAAAAATAGAAATGGGTACATTTACCTGATGCTCATTACACGTCTTGAATTAACCTGTGAAACAACAACTAGTCTGACACACTCGAGGGCTTACCTGATGTGAACCTGAAGTCCATAGCAGGGGGCAACATGTCTTCAAGAGGAGGTGTGACTGTTTTCTGGTGAGGCAAATAAAAGAACAACATAGTTACATGATGACAATGTAACAATCATTTCAGTAGAATTCATTAAAACATCTTCAATTCAATTAATGGAATCAAACATAATTAAAATACAAGTATCATTTAAAACGGTATTGTATTTATATACATTTATATAAGGATGGCATTTATTAAGGAGGGTATTGGTAGATGGTACAATTCCATGATTCTCTACACAGCAGATCCTAATTACTTCAATATACACTCCTTTATCTCGTTTGCATACTGTCTAATATCTACTTTACGTTGTAGTAAAACATCTCCTTAATACAACTGTATTTATTGATATTTCTCGCTAAAGATACATTGAACACATCCTGCTGACGTTATAAATGCATCTTTGCCCAATACACACTTTTACTGAATTGCACGTTAACTGAAGTCAATGGCTACTGAGAGCTAACCATAGCCTTTATATAAAGGGAGCTAACGTAAACTCTCCTGCAGATTCAAACATGGATTTGCATCTATAGCGTTGCATAAGCATGACAAATACAGTTTGCACTTCATATTGTATAATAACAACTCGATGCTGTAACTGCAGACTATGAGTTTAAATTGGGTACACATCTAGATTGTCGACATTTATAATAAATAGCTCACAGTAAAACAAACGGTGAAATACATACAGAGGAATTCATATCAAATAGGCGCATTGGTTGCTTACTCTTACATAACCGCTGGGTTATAAAGTAGTAGGGAATAGTTTTAGCGGAGGTATTTTACTGCACAACATGCAGCAGAGCCTCTGTGCCCCCGGCCGCATGACGGAGCCCGGCCAACGCTGTACAGCGGCACAGGGGAACAGTTTGCGGAGTTGATTCTTAATACTAGTCTTAACTTACTTTGAACAGAATTGTGTAGGTAAGCACTTGATGCAATCTTTGCCCAACACCATTTGCGCGAAAAAAAATAGACTACACATGACAGGGTGTCCGCGGGGTCTTATAAAGTATTAAAAGTTGATAAATCAATTTAGTGAAAATTAAGGCTATTAAAAAGTATTAAACGGCATTTTCCAAGGTATTAAGAAGGTCCACAGCAGGGGCGTCGCCTGGACCTGGAAACATTCGGGGCTTAGCCCACAGTGGCGGCGCTACAGTCAAATGTTCTACTGCAAGACTCCCCACACGCACATACACAATTGCGCCATCTGGTGTCACAAACGTGTGCCTGCATTAGCTTTGTTACGGCAATGGATTGTGGGAGATTCTCAAAGCACGTGAGGATCTCTTGAGGGTAAGGTGCCTGTATTATCTCGGTGGACAAAATGTATGTTTTTATTTTATAAGGACAATAACGTACTGTTGTGTTTGTTTAGTTTAATGTTAATTGTTTAATGCTCACAGTCACAGCAACATGTTTTTGTGTGATTGATTTTATATGATTTATCAACGTGATCATCAATAGCTAATCTGAGCACCAGAACCCAGCTCACGTGTCCTTTTATGCTGTCCATTGAAATGCAGGTATGTGAGTTTTGTACACCAGTTTATTTATGTTTAATGTTTCACATTGCTCCACATGATGCCTCGACTACAAAGTCTTCCATGTTTCTACGCTTCTTCCTCTGTGTCACAGTTTCGGGAATATCAAGATCATTGCACAGGGCCTTGGTCTTGTCATAGACCTCATGTGCTTTCTCGTTACTTCGGTAACTTTTCAGTGTGTTCTCAACTGCTGTTTTGTAATCTACTGCCTGCACCAAGTCAAGTGTTTCTTTCTGCAGGTATTTGTGCAGGCCCTGAGTGGTTGAGAGCAGTGTCTGGAACATGACAGCATGTAGATGGTACTGCATGTTCAAAGCTTGCTTTCCAGTCCCTTTGCTAGAGGGGCTGAAAGGCTCCCTAAAGTCTTGATCAAAGCAGGGAGGTTTTTGACATGCCCAGCGAACAAGTTGTTTGTCCCTACCTCTAGCTGTTTCTGAAATGTTTGCAATCTCTGATGGTGGACAAGAGATGTGGAGAAGAAAGAGTAGAGACACTCCAGGAGATCAACGCAGGTATGTGAGTTTTGTACACCAGTTTGTATAAGTTTAATGTTTCACATTGCTTGTGAAAAATATACTACCACTATACGATCACTGATGTTTTGTTGTTGACTGGACACTTATTTTGTAAAAGAGATAGCATGAGAGGATCTCTTAAGCAATGCAGCTCACGTGTCCTTTTATATGCTGTCCATTGAAATGCAGGAAAGTAATCAGCTCTGAGTGATCTGTTGCCGAGGGGACACTACACCGGAGTTACATAAGCAGAGATAAAGTGCTATTTTGGGGGGAACTCACCTCCTCTGGGGTCCCCCAGGAAGATTTTTTTTAAATACTGAAGTTAAAAGCATCAATCTTGTGCACTTTGAGAGCAACATTAAGAGATATGATACATCTCTCAACACCCATATGTCAAAAAGAAATCAAAGAATCAGAAACGGGTTTATTATTTAAAAACACTTCATTTTCCAATTAAATCATAAACTATGTCAAATTATTAGAAGTTGTTAGTAATCAGATTAAACAGAAAAAAGGGATGGAAGGAGGAAATAATAATCCCTCATCACTTGCTGTTTCCCTCATCACTTGTTGCTTCCCTCATCACCTGCTGCTTCCCTCATCACTTGCTGTTTGCGGTTGAAATGATCTCTTTTGCTGGCCAAACATGCTGGATGGAAAGCAGTGATGTCTCACTTGCCTTGGCCCTGTATCTGCAGTCCCTAAATCAGTCATGTTACCCATTGACTCTTGTCTGTTCTGGTGTTCCTGTTCATTGTTGTCTCCATTGTCGTTCTTGTCTGTTGTATCTCCTTCTTGTGTGTCCCTTTCTCCTGTTCTCCTTTCTTCATCCTCTACTCTGTTTGGCTCATCTGTGATGACTGTGTAGGTAAACACAAACAAGTATGTAAGTCAATCAGTTTCCAGCTCTGTCAAATAAATGAATTTCAAGATACACACATTTGTCTTCATTAAAATGAGTGTCACCACACTGTCACAAAATGTAATACTAACCAATTGAAAATAGTTAAATATACATTGGAAACCTCTTGTCGATATCACTGTTAAGAGCAGGTATCTGCCAATAGGACAGAATCATTCCTATACAAATGCAGTTTGAGTAATTCACTTAATATATTCACTTAACACTTTAATATAGTCCTTTTCACTTAATACTCTAATATAGTCATCCTTCTGCATTCAATACTAAGGAAAGCTGTACAATTTGACATGATAATGAGGAAAAAAGGCCTCCGACAATGCAGATCATTTTTTGATCATATCAATTTTAAGATGCGGGTCAAGGCTTAATATTTGGGAGCATAGTGTCCCTTGCCCCCATTCAGGAGCCCCACTGGATTAGCTTTGATCTGAAGTATTTGTATAACAAGCTTGTTGGCTGACTGTCCATCTCATAATGTTCACATAGAAACTAGCTGTCAATAGGAAATATCAATCAGAAGAATTATATTTTCATGCAAACATCTGTCACAAAAAGAGGTTGCACATTTAAATGCAGGTGTTGTTATGGCAACGTCAGTGGCCAGACAGCCACATTTACTGCTGCAAATACATTCATGCCACCATTTCAGCTGACTTTTTCTCAGAAATACTGTCACATAACATCCATATATATTTCAGTGCTAGGTTGATGCTTAGCTAAGCTAACTATGAAACACTTTAACTGACAGGACTCAGGATCAACTGTGTACTGTAAGGTAGCTTCTAGCTTCATGTCGAACACAGACAGTAAGTACACATTTCCCAGAGAGCTTTCTTTGAAATCACCAAGTAACGCTAAAAAACACAACATTTAGATTGTATGACAAAGTGTTTATTTAATATATCTGGCTAGCTATAGCTACTTGCTAACGGTTTAGCTTACCCGCGCGATTCAAAGTAACGTCAACGTAGCTATAATTTATGCTTTGCTTACATGTTGACATAACTTGTAAGTTTACTGACAGGTACATACCTTGTTCACCTGGCTCCGGTGGTGGCTCTGGGATTGTTGTGTGAGCCACCACTTGAGAATTGTCGTCTTTTTATTAAAGAAATGTCTAATGTTCATCTTCAGAATCTCCGCGTCCGGGGCTGACAGTTTCAAGTTTAAACATTGTCCCAGAGGAGAGGTACGTACCTGTCAGCCAATAAAACATGTTTATTTCCATGCAACTCTCTGATTGGTCTGGTGGCGTCGTCTTGCCTCTGTGTTGCATTGACTGAACATGGGAAATTACAATTCTGCCGTCCGTCCTATAGGTAAAGTAGGTTAATGTATTATATTATTGAGGGAGAATTTGTCCGGGGCTAAAGAAAAAACATCCGGGGCTAAAGCCTACCCCAGGCGACGCCCCTGGTCCACAGCAACGACAACATGAAACACCCTTTAATTTACTGCAACGACATGTCAGGAAACCCCCTCAAGGCGGCCCCATGCATAGCGCGCCGTAAAATGCTGCTTTATTCTTATTTTAAGTTTCGTTGCCTTGCTCCCTCTGTGGGGGGGGGGGGGGGGGTGAGAGTGTGTTGGGGCGCCACGCCACTGATGGTGATGAAAGCTGGTTCGAGGGCCCCCATAGACTCTAGAATCGCCACTGTCGATGGGGATCCAAGCTGTCCGGTCCCACATGCTAAGTGCTAGCCAGAAAGCCGCAGCGTTTAAATCCCGACTCTACCGATGGCCAATCCGTGCCTCCCCTGACTGCACGTCGCTGACACACACCGCTGACCGCCTCCGTGCAGACTCTCTGCACGGAGGAGCCGCGAAGGAACAGCGGAGTCCGGGTGATGCTGATCCTCCAAGGAAGAGACACATGTTCATGAAGCCAAACTATATCCGGTCACAGAGATCTGCTATTAAAGTCAACACATATCGACCCTAAATATAGTCTATATTATGAACAAGATTTTTTTTTACATATATATCATTGTTTGTAAACATATGACAAATGTGCGAGGGTGATGACATCGAAGCATCGTCCTATGTGCCGCTGCTTAGGGTTAGCCCCGGACAGCCATGGGCTACGGCCCAATTTAACCCCTGCCCACAACGGAGCTGATCCAGATTTGCGTCCGATGTGACGTAATATCGGAAATGTGGGTTGGCTTTATGCCCACGGCCCTATCAGAAATGTTGCTGTATCAGAGACAATGCGTGACGTGTTTTGGAAGTAATATGCTCTTTGTTTACATTAGCAAGCATTGCTAACACTCAGAGCTAACGCTGTAATGGAGAGAGTATCAAGGGCGCCGGAAGCGGGGGGCCATTGGCCCCCCCCACTTTTCAGCCCTGCCCCACATTTTCGCAGCAGCAGATTTTTTTTAATTTTTTTTTTCAGTCTTTATTTCGAACAGATTAAAAAATAACAAATAAAAAATAACAAATGTGAAAAACAGAAAACCGTATTGTTATAATACAGTATTTATCCACATTCATGGTAATATTTGTATATTCAACAAAAAAAAAAAAGTCTTCATATTAATAATAATAATAATAAATCATATGTGTCCGAAAGGGAGTAGGAGGAAGCAAATGCTTATTAATTCCCACCCCTTACTTGATCAATGATTGTCCTTTAAATCATTATGCAAGTTATTCCTACTTAGATTTACATTTATACATACATATACAATCATTTCTCATCTTCAATCACCTTTGTTCATTCTCATATTTTTCCAAAAAAGTGTTTCTGTACATCCTTTTAACTGAATTATGCTTGTGCTTTGTTTTAACTCCTGCTCCAAACCATTCCATAAAATCACCCCACAGATTGTTAAACTCATACTTCTCAGAGTTGTTCTGACCTTGAGTTGTTTAAAATGTAGATTTCCTCTCAAATTATACCCACCCTCTCTGTCTACGAACAATGTTTTTAATTTCCTAGGAAGTAGATTATGTCTGGCTCTGTACATGATTTGTGCCGTTTTAAATTTAACCAGATCAATGAACTTCAATAATACATTAGTGTGTTCAAGATATCTAACATTATTGATAACTCTTATAGCCCTTTTTTGTAATGTGCATAACGGCTGTAGGTTGGTTTTGTACGTGTTTCCCCAAATCTCCACACAGTAAATCAGATATGGCAATATTGCTGTGTTATATCTGTTATATTCTATTTTATCATGTTTTATCACCACTGTAAAGCGTCTTTGAGCACCTGGAAAAGCGCTTCGAAATGCAATGTATTATTATTATTATTATTATTATATAGAGTATACAATGAGTTATAGTCCAGAATGTATCTGGCTTTTCCCAATATTGCCAGTTTTGCTTTTACATGAGTGATATGAGGTTTCCAGCTGATTTGTGTCTAAAACCACACCAAGGAACTTAATTTAATTACTCTTTCTATTTGTATGTTATCTAGTATAAATTGTATCTGTGGATTTGTTTTATGTTTTCCAAATAACATAATCTTTCTTTTGCTTATATTTAATGATAATTTGTGTGTCAAACCAATGTTTACTTTAATCATTTCTGCTGTTATCACTTCCATTAGCTCTTTCAAATTGTCACCGGAACAAAATATATTAGTGTCATCTGCAAATAAAATAAATTTCAATATATTTGATACTCTGCAAATGTCGTTGATGTATATTATGAACAGCTTTGGACCCAACACGGACCCCTGAGGTACTCCACAAGTTATGTTCATGTATTCTGATTTATGTTCACCAATTTCAACAAATTGTTGTCTGTTGCTTAAATAATCTCTCACCCAGTTTAATCCCACCCCTCTGATGCCATACCGTTCCAGTTTTATCAGTAAAATATTGTGATCTATGGTGTCAAATGCTTTTTGTAAGTCTATAAATATTCCCACTGCTTGTTTTTTATTGTCCATGCAGTTTGCTATTTCCTCACTTAATTCCATTAGTGCCATAGATGTTGATCTATCTTTCCTGAATCCATATTGACTGTCGTCCAAAAGCTGATGTGTTTCCATGAAACTGTGCCGCGGAAAACTGTACAAATCCCGTTTCAATAATTCCCCTCTACTCTAAAGTCGCATCTAAAACGTGATCTGATCTAGCTGTGTATATTTTGTTATTTTTGATTGTTATATTCAATCTCACAGGCATGTTTGAAGCTTGTAAAGGGAAGATGACAGCTCTCGCCACTTGCTGTTCCTCAGCGCCGCCCCCCCCCCTCCATCCGGCTGAAATTATGAATGTAAGTAATAGTGATAGTAATCATAGATAACACGGCAGGGTCCGATACAGTTTGTTTTTATCTGATTTCAAATAAGAAAAGTCTTGGCTTTCAGAATATTAAACTTGTTTCGGCAAATTCAGATGATAAATACAACTTTGAAGCTTCGGCATAATTACAAGCGGAGAACGGAGTAGCTTAACGTCACAGCAGGCATAACAACAGCCGGTGTTTCTCGTGAGTGCAGTAATCCAAACGAAAATATCTTCCCTCTGTAGTATTTTGATCATTTGCTCCGCTAATAATCAATCATGATGATTGATGATGAGAAATGATGGATTCCAGAGAAGAGAAACTTTAAAGGCCTTTTTCTCAAAATGATGACTCTGTAACAGTCATTATATAATGTGACATATTTTGCTTAATATTTGGAGTACAAAAACAATCCTGATATCATTAGAAAGCTAGGAATCAAAATGTGTCTTCGGGTCAATGCGACTGATTTCGATAGAGCAGGTCACTTTGCATTAGGTAAAATAAAGCAGGCAGACATAACAGGAAGAATATGTATATTTTAACCCAATCAAATAGGACATTGTCACACCATTCAAATGTATCCATGTAAATTACAACCAATAAAAAAGCTTAGATTTGTTTATTTGTTACGTTGTTTACTTTATTTGTTACGTTGTTCTGTGTGTGTCAGCCGTTAACTTAGATAGAAATAATATATACACTTGCAAACATGTCAGAAGAACCAGTGCAGAAGAAAACTAAATACAGTCAATCTAAACTTAAATTTAACAACTGGAATGTCACATCCCTGACATCCACATCTCCGGAGCCTGGACCTTCATCAGCGAATCCAGATGATCCCAAAAGCAGCAGCTCTGCGGCCGCAGAAACTGTCAAAACCGCTGCCGCCGCCCCACCGCCGCAGTTGAACCGAAACATGCTGGTTCCGACTGCATGGAGGTTTGTTGTCGGGACATTGAGGCGGGTAAAGCTGTACAGCTAACTGTCGGAAAAACCGAGACCGCTAGATTTTTTTGGGCAAAGAGAAGGTACTTCAACGCAGAATGGTACAAAAACAGAGAGTGGTTAATTCTTTGCAAAACCACTAAACGATAGTGATAAACTGCGATGTTAACAACCTCATGATAACCTCATATGTTTTTAACTTAGGATCAAACCTGTGTTTAGTCTAGAAAAAGGTAAATGTGTGCATTTTATTATAAAGTTGTGTATATTTACAGACTATTGCAAAAACTAAGAAGCTTATAAACATCAGGTTTAAAACTAAAAGAGCTTTGAAAGAGTTTTATTTGAGTTATTAATTTACATTTTTTGTCAAATAGATGCTGATTTGAAACCGTTGTTACATACAGTTACGGCATTTCCTGTTTCTGCCGGAGAGAGGGGAGGCGGTCCCAAAGCTCGCTGCTGTATTTACTGCCTCCATCTGACAGGAGGGAGCCTCATGTGTCCCTCCACGGAGTTCACTCCGTCACGGAGGGGGAGTGTGTAGGGGTAGGGCGTGGTTTGGGATTGGGCCATACACATGCACTTTTTTTGCCCCCCCCACTTCTAAAATGAATCCGGCGCGTCTGGAGAGTATGTGTGAAGAAGCCGGATATAAAAGGTTCTGTCCTTGTGGTAAACCTGCAAGAGAGAAAGCGTTAGAGCGTCCATACTGTTTCAGAAATAATGCTGATGTGGTTTGCAACCTAATATGGAGATTAATCATGGCAGCATTTAGCTCGGAATCTGCTTCTCTCTCTCTCTGCAGCTCTGCAGCATGTGCGCACCAAAGGGGGCGTGGTCCTGTAGCTGCTGACCCAGAATCAGCACCTTAGTAACAGGACTGAAATAGAGGGGTATGAGGCATGCTACAATGGGTGATCTGTTTGGTATTTTGGGCAAAACACTTCAGAGACAGGTTTTGTATACAGTAGATATGGCCCTATAATATATTGTTAAAATATAGCATAATAGGTGAGCTTTAAGGGATGGTGGAAGCTTCCTTTGGTCAAAAGACTGCATGCAAAATCTCTGTGTTCATAATGACTTTTGAACCCTATGAATAAATATACAGTAATGAGTTTTGGTCTTTGCAATGTGCCCGCTACTTTCATACACCTTATGTGGTTGCAGCCAGGGCCGGACTGGGACAATAAGTCAGGCCGGGAATTATACACCCAGCCAGGCCACTACCAGTTTTCTTTTGTGCCATTTTGCTGGATTTATTTGTCAATATTTACAGCGTTGCTGCCCATAGTGATAGCCCTAAACTTTAAATCTACTACCCCAGAATAAACATATGGACATGGGTTACTATTTAAAAAAAATTTGCAAATCTATTTAGGAACCTAACCTATCCATGTTAACATATTTTAAGTGGAGGTGGACCTCAAATCCTCTAGGGGGGTCCGGGGGCATGATCCCCGGTAAGATTTTTTTTTTTTTTAAATGTTGGACTTAAAGGTGGTAAGTTTCAGAAACCGGCTCGAGATACACTTTTTGTTATATTCCATGGAATGCTCTTAACATCCCGATAGCAATGAATATCTTAAGTGCTTTGACAAAAAATCCATAAAAAAATGTCATCTGTAGAAGCCGTAATACTGTAAAAAGTACAACCAAGGGCTAAACGGATTGGATGGCCTACCTGCCTGTCAGCCTTCCATCGGGGCACACATTTATCTCGTGCCCTCATTGGTCATGTGCGCGTTCGTGTGTGTTGGAGGAGGGGCTCTATAAGGAAGTGGCAGATTTTCTCCGGTTGTGTATTTTCAAATTCTAGCGATCTCGAGCCAGTTTCCCAAACGTACCTACCCCACCTTTAAATGCATCAATCTGGTGCACTTTGAGGGGGAAATAAAGAGACTACACCCATATGAAACAGAACTGTATACATTTAAATAATCATAAAATCATAAAAACATGGCCATAACCAATAACATACCATATCCAATATGAAAAAACATTGAAACTTCTTTATTTATTTGTTTTTGGTTCATTTATAGTTGTGTGTGTCTGGGCTCCTGAACCAGCCTCTCCTGTCTCCCCCCTCTCCCCCCTGCTCATCTTTGAGGCAGAAGCAAAGACTAGATTTAGCTCTCAACAAGTTATTTGCATATTTTATTATTCATGCATATTTTACCAATCACTCCCCCTTCAAATGGAAATATGTGTTTACATAACATGGTGACCAAACCGTTTGAGACCCACTGAGATAACTTAGACTAAGTTAACTATCTAAACACTCAGAGAGTCCTTTACCTCACCTGTAGTTATCAGTCTCTCAGTCTGACTGGAGAGGACTCTCCTCCACCTTGTCGACAGCTCATTATATCCGTTAGCGCAGCTAGCTAGCACCAGATGCTAACAACAATACACGTAACCGGTGCGCGCACTTTCTCTCTCTCGCTCGCGCCACACATACACACCCTCCCGAGCTTGAATGACACACAGACAGAGACCAATCGAGGGCATTAGTGTATGATCGTGGCCATGTCGGCAGGCCACATCATGTAGACAGCCAGTCACCCTCTGTGAGGCAGAGTCAGACCCACATTTGCGCAGCGTTGCGTTCACAATACATACATACATACAACCACAAAAAATCCTCAGGCCAGCAGGCCACTTAGCAGGCCAGGCCATCGGGAAACCTCCCGGTCCTCCCGATGGCCAGTCCGGGCCTGGTTGCAGCAGCTCTTGAAGGTTGCGCTGTCTACCTTGACGTCATACAAAGTATGTGTGCTCTGTTTGGGTAGCGTACAAGTGTTATTGAATTTGTACAGTGTCAATCAGTTGATCTGAAATTAGATGTCAAGGTCAAAATATATGATGTATATTATTCTGAAAAATACCAATCTTCAGAATGAGTACTTTCACTTTTGGTACTTTAAGTATATTTTGATGCTAATACTTTTGTAAGTACTTCTACAGTACTTGTACTCAAATACAAGATCTGAGTACTTCTACCTTTATTCAAGTACAAGATCTGAGTACTTCTCCCAACTCTGGAACCCTTGAACCTGGGGTAAGCACAGTTTGAATCAGCTTTTGTGAGTAACCGCACACAGAGCCGTTTAAGCTTAATGTTGCTTTTACTGATACTCACCCTCTATAAGACTTTTTAGTTTTTGTTAAATCCATTACTTTGAAATTATCTGGGTCCCTCTATTGTTATGGCTTGCCAGCCAGTAGGTGATACTAGGACACTTCCTCATTTGCCAGGCTGACTGTCTGTGTAAACAGATACTATATGTGCAACTCTAATGACAAGACTATAGTCCTTTCAAAAGTAATAGCTGGTACAGTATATACAGTAAGGAATCCGTCTGTACACAAGCCGTGTAAGCTTACCCATCTACACCTTTTGTACATGTTAGTTTGGAAGGCAGTTTCTCATGCCATGCTGTATCTTAATACAACAGACCAAAGAAAACAATGACAGCTTTTTGAACTGTGTCTATTCATATATTGAGTTGAGTGACACCCAGGGGGGTTCGTCCCCACATTTTGCCTTAAACGTGTTCAAGTGCGGGTTAAAGCTTGCAAACAAGGGATCTTTCAGTAGTGATTTGGGGACTAAGATACTTCAGTCATTTTATATATATTAATTTTATTTAGGCTAAGTTATCTTTAAAGTCACTTGTACAATGATATTAATAATAATAAACTTTATTTATATAGCACCTTTCATGCTTGACACAGCCTAAAGTGCTTTACAGAGTATGACAACAACAATTACAATAACAAATGAGGAACATCATTAAAATATATGAAAACAATAAAACATGAACAGTGATACTACTAAAAATGATAAGCCAAATACAAAATATAGGTCTTTCATTTACTTTTTAAAATTCCAATTGAGGTTGCCGTTCTAAGATCAAATGGGAGGCTGTTCCACAGTTTGGGGCCAGACAAACAGAAAGCAGCCTCCCCAGCGTTCTTGTAATGCACTCTATAGGTATAAAGTGAAACATTGGAGGATCTAAGTGTCCTTGCTGGTTGATAAAATGAGAGACAGTTAAATATGTTGGGGCAAGGTTATGTAAAGCCTGGTAAATGATTAAAAGCACTTTAAAACCAATTCTGAAGAGCCCCGGTAACCAGTGCATTGATTCCAGCACAGGCGAAGTGTGGTCTCTTTCTGTGTGTTTGTTAAAATCCTGGCTGCAGCATTCTGAACTAATTGCCATTTATTTGAGGATTGTTTCGGGAAACCAGTAAACAGAATAGCAATAATCCAAGAGACTAGTAATAAAAGCATGGACAACCATTTCAGCATCATTCTGAGTTAAAAATGGTCTGATCCTGCCGGCAATGTTCCTTAAGTGGAAAAACAAAGTGTTTGCAACCTTGTTCAAATGGCTTGCATTTTTAAATCACAGTCAAAAATTATGATGTATATTATTCTGAAAAAGACCAATCTTCAGAATGAGTACTTTCACTTTTCAAATCAAATCAAATCAAGTTTTATTTATATAGCACATTTAGAAACGATGTTTGGTGGAGCCAAAGTGCTGTACATATAATAAAAATAGCCTACAGTAGAGACACTTTACAGCAAATACAACGGCACAGATTGTTCAGAATATCAGTATGAGAAAAACGACACCCTCTGTCCTTAGACCCTCTGTCCTTAGACCCTCTGTCCTTAGACCCTCACATCGTACAAGGAAACACTTCCAGAGAAAACCCACAGTTTAAAGGAACATGGGAGAAACCTCAGGGAGAGCAACAGAGGAGGGATCCCTCTCCCAGGACGGACAGACTGCAATAGATGCCGTGTGTAAATTGAAGAGATAATACATTTTACAGCAGATAGACCGAATGTTAGGAAATGCATGTGTCTGTAATGAGAAGATGAATCCACGAGGATGTCAGCTACAATCCTGTGGAAGCCATCAGGGAAGCAGCATGACGAGACCCAAGGCAGGACCGCAGAGACAGGTTCAGCCACGACCCGAAGTCCACGACTTAATCCAGAACTCAGGAGAGAGGATCCAAGACACAGGACTACAGCAAGAGGATCAGCCTCGACTCCGGATCCCGGCGTAGATATAGATACAAAACAAGAAGAAAGATTTGGCTGGGTTAATCGGAACAAGAGAAAACACAGACACAGACAGAGAGGGAGAAGGTCATTGGATAAAAGTTATTCTTGATAACCCTCTAGAAAGATCTCATGAACTTCCCCACTCAATCTATCAGGACCCGAGCAGTTCTATTAGAAGTCCAAGGTAAAGGTCGGCGCATACCGCTCATGGAATCCCTCACCATATGAACTCTGACCCCTCAAGTGTACAAGTGAAGGGACGCCATGTGTCAGCTCCTTTTTAGAATAGTATTTCTTCTCTTCTCAGAGAAACAAGGGTATGAAAAGAACAGCCAGAAACAGAGGAAGAGAGGCACAACGTGACCACGTGAATGCACTCTCCTAAATATTAAACGAGTAAGAGGTGAAGAAACACAAAGCCAGAAACTGAAAAGAAAAGGCACCATCATGCTTCCCCTTAGAATAGGGTGGAAATTATGAAGAGGAGACATGGGATACTAGTGAAGAGGGACAACAGTGAGAAGGCCCAACGTATCCAACGTACTAGCACTCTCCAGAGAGACAGAAAGTCAAAGTACACTCCGAGAGGCACAACGTGACTACGTAAATGCACTCTCCTGTATAAATGAGTTCAAGGGAAAGAGGGTGAAAAACTAAACTAATCAAAAGAAGGAAGTAGAGAGGCCTAAATGCCCTCTCCTAGATTCAGGTAAAGGAAAGAACTGGGAACAAACAAGTACAGGAGGAAAGGCCCAACGAGTCAACGTCAACACACTCTCCTAGAATAGTTCAAGGTAAACGGGGTAGGAAGAATATAGTGAGAAACAGCTGAAAAGGCATCCAAGAACGCTTCCCCTCGAGTCCAGTTTGGCTCCCCCCGTTGACAGTTTACGTGGGCTGGGTGCAGTGGCGGACTGGCCGGTACCGAAGTGGGCCGGTCGGATAAGTCACTAGCACATCCCCCACTCCGAGTGGTGTAGTCTACTTTTTTGTAGTGGGTATACTGTAATAATTGTATTCATCCATCCTAGAGCGACGCATCGCGGAGCGACACCTGTCTCGAAGCAACACCTCATGAACGCCATCACACTCACTATTGCATAACTAGTCTTGAGACTGGTTATGTGTTATCAACATGTCAATGTATTATAAGCATTTGTATGTGACTTTTAACTGCCAGTGACATTAACAATACAAAAATAAAAGAATGAACAATGATGGAAAAAGCCCACTTATCTTCTAGGGTTGAACAATTAATCGACATTTTTATCAAAATCTCAATATGGCCTACTGCAATTTTCAAGTAATATACAATAAATATGGTCATGCTACAGATGTCCCGGCCCACACATCATATTCTACACTTAGAAAAACATCTTTGTTTCGCATAGATCTGCACAAATATCACACAATAATCATTTTAAACCTATTTTTCAATGCATTAGTTTATTCAAACTTGTTCAGCCCTATTATCTTCCATAAATCATTGTCAAACTATGTTCTGTATCAGCTTAAATGAACAAGCAAACATCCTTGAAGTGCTACAAGACAAATTAGCTTCAAACAAGAAAGAAATGAACAAATAAGCTTCACCTCAATAAATGAGGGTTGAAAAAGCACTCAACATGTCATACTGGGTTCACTGTGTTCACTGGGTTCGTCCACAAGCCCTGAACAAAGGATGGAACACTTCTAGACATAGTCTGGTAGTCTACAGAGCTTTCCAGATATGTTTGTACTCAGGCATCTGAGGTGTGCATTGCCTCCTTGCTTGCGTGGCAGAGCGATGGCTTCTCAGCCATGTTGTGACGTACTTGCTTGGCTCAAAAAGTGTTACAGGGGCCCATTGATGCTGATCATCATCAAATGACTTACATTTGACAACAACAGTGTCGATCTCTTGTCTGTGCATATATTGTTCATGAGACTGAAGCCCCTTTCACACTCAGCAGTGCTGCAAGGGATGGTCTGCATGCATCGTATGAGAGGCTTTAAGCTTTCAGGCTCACTGTCTGGGTGCTCAAGGAAATCTCTCATACCATTAACTGCTTGCTCTTCACCTAGATTGAACCGCCTGCAGAGTCGTTTCACTTGTGCCTCACCATGCCGTATGCAGGGGTTGATGGCCAGTTGCCTGTATCCAGAACACTGAGATCATGAAGCATTTCACCATCAAATGAGAGGCGCTTCTCCAAGTTGTTGATCAGACTTTGTAGGAATTCTTTTGCATTGATTGGTGTGAGCTTTGCATTTGACTCCAAGGGAACAGATCCTAAATGTCCCAAAGCTTGTGCAGTCAGTGCCTCCTCTAATTTCTCTCTTTGGGTATCTTTGAATGATGCCAGCACTCTGATGGTGCGCTTTAGAAGATGGTCTGCTCTCAAGAGTGTGACAGAATGGGCCTGGAGTTGCTGAGACAAGTTTGCAAGTTTAGACAGTGCATCAAACATGAGTCCGAGGTCACACAGGAATTCCTTGCTTTGCATTCGACGTGCCAGACCTCTATAAGTTTGTCTCTCTTTGCTGCTTCTTGTTTGGCCGCCTGCAGCATTTTCAAAGTGTCTATTGAGTGCTTCATAGGATGTCCACACAGCCTTTACAGAACGGAAACTGCTGGCCACCCATCGCGTACTTAAAACTCTGCCCATTTTCAGGACTTGCGAGCTCACTTCTTGTGCTGCTTCCAGAAGCTCTCGTGAATTTGTATTGGACTGACTGTAGAGATTGTGGATCTTCTCTAGGAACACTTTGAAGTGGTTGACTGCCTGAACCTCATCCACAGCATCAGATACAGCCAGTTCCAAACGGTGGTTCATGCAGTGCCATGTGAAGAGGTTAGTGTACCTTGCTGTCAGCCTCGTTGCCACACCAGAGTTCTTGCCTAACATGAGACTGGCTCCATCATTTTTTTGGTGTCTATATACGCTGGGATCCGGAGTCATGGATGATCCTGCGGTCCTGTGTCCTGGATCGCGAGCCCTGGATCTTGAGCCGTGGCTGTGGTCCTGGATCATCGGTCCTGATGGATATCCTCGTGGATTCATCTTCCTATTATACACACATGCATTTCCAAACATTTGGACTACCTATGTTGCAAATGTATTATCTTTTCAATTTACACACGGCATCTATTGCACGTCTGTCCGTCCTGGGAGAGGGATCCCTCCTCTGTTGCTCTCCCTGAGGTTTCTCCATGTTCCCTTTAAACTGTGGGTTTTCTCCGGAAGTGTTTCCTTGTACGATGTGAGGGTCTAAGAACAGAGGGTGTCGTATTGTCATACTGATATTCTGTACACACTGTGAAGACCACTGAGACAAATGTAACATTTGTGATATTGGGCTATATAAATAAACATTGATTGATTGATTGATTGATTGATTGATTGATTGATTGATTGATCAGAAACACATGAGACCCAGTTCTTTTGAAGCCACTCTTCAGTGAAGCCTGCAGTGTCCAAACAGTTCAGCAGAGCTCCTTCTATATCCTTTGTCCTTTGGCTCTCCAGCTCAACCAGCTCCAGGAACAACAATTCAGGAGTAGCTCCATCCACTGAGGCTTTCAAGTTGACAATCATTGCAGATTTGTGGCTGATAGATGTAGCCTCGTCAATGAGAACAGCCAACTTGCTAGAAGACGTCATAATACTGTGAACTATTTTTTTCTGCATCTCTTTTGCTATGTGTTCTACAAGTTTTGTGGAACTGTACCTTGAGTGCAGACTAGTGCCCATGTTGGCACCATTTTTTTCCTGAAGCTCAATGAGACTATCATGGTCAGTAAAAGGTCGGTTCATCTTCGCAAGATGGTATGCTGTTCTGAATACAGAATCTGTCTCTGCAAACACCGTCTCTGACACAGCTCTAAACCCTGTCCACCCTTCTCCGTGAGCTCCTGGGCTGTGTTGTGTGCTCTGGACGTCTCATGTCGTCTAATCTTGTTTCTCAAAGAGGCCAGAGATGTTGATCTGCTTGAATCTGAGGACTGGATCTTAAAGTGCACCCACTCCTCAGACATAGACACTCGTTGTTCTGTGAGGACACCTGTTGATTTTGTTGCGCTGCAAAGAGCACAACCTGGAAATAAACAAAACCATGACTAATTAGCATAATACACGTTTTTACCAATTACATCTGCAGAAAAGAGCCAAGATTTACAAAAGTATTTAATAAACTGCTTACAATATTTACATCATGGCTAACACATGCATGAAAAGCAGATAAATGGAGAAACATTTTCCACATTTCAATAGCTAATTATTTGACAACTACTGATAATTAACATATAGCCTAGTAATGTAATGGTGCAAATGTGTTAAATGCACTTTTAACATGACCATGAATTAACTCTCATTTGCATAGTCATTGACTTTATGCATTTCTGTTGTTTAGATCAGCTTTCCTTTGCATGTGTGTGCTGATATTTACCTAACTTTCTGTCCCTCCACTCTAACCAAGGATGCCTGTTCTTAAATTCCATAGCCTGACTGTCAGTCCACAAGGCTGGCCAGGAGCTCTCATCTGTGTCCGAAACAAGGAGATAATATAAACATTGTGTTCTGTTTAAGACTGCACACACACACACACACACACACACACACACACACACACACACACACACACACACACACACACACACACACACACACACACACACACACACACACACACACACACACACACACACACAAGCACGCAGTATCTCGCTCCCTTTCTCTTCCATTGATCCACCGCACTAACGTTAATCAAGTTAGCTAGCAAGTTAGCAAGTTAGCTACAGTTACGTTAATGATAACCATGCTAATTTCACTTACCAGGTACATTTGCGGTAGCGCCGGGCTCGTTCTCTGTCACCTTTAGGACAGCCGCCTGACCTGGCTCTTCTTCTGTAGTGGTAATAGGGGAAAACTTCGGAAAACATTGAAATATTGTCGTCTGTTTTCGTTTCATGTTTGCTTCCTGTTTAGCGCTTGAATGGTGGACGGATCAAATTCTGATAACGTTAGAGAAACGTGGGGTTTGTCAGAGCCGAACAAAGTATGTTGCTGTTGCTCAGCAACAGGCCACAGGCGACGGAAGCTCCAGATATCCAAAAGTATTAACACAGAAGGGGCGAAAGCGTGAAAGCGCAGTCACAAAATGATGTTGTTACATATCATCGCTCATTTTTAAGAGGGTAAACGGAAATCACTGGCATTTTCTAGTGGGTATACGGCGTATACCAGCGTATCACGTAGACTACACCACTGCCCACTCCCCCCTTGACAATTTACTAGCGGTACCGAAGTGGGCCGGTCGAGAGTCCCGGGATGATTTTTAGTCCCATTCCACCACTGGCTACATGACCATATGATCGCCCATATTGACGCACCTCATTCCTAAACTTCTAACAGATACAACATAAACCAATCCTTCAGCCTCATGAGCTCTCAGACACGTTCAAAATTAAACTGTCATCGCTGTCTGAGCTTGCTGCTGTGTGCACCATCGTGCGTTTACATGCAGAAGCTGGGATCCTGAACGGTGCAGCTGGAGCGCTGTGCCCGCAATGACATCACACATCATTTGACGGGACTTGAAGAATCCCCGAGAAGATCCAGAAAATTGTCAACATTGAAGGGCAGATTAATGGTTATCAAAGTACAAATATCCAAAATCAGTTCAGTAACGGTTTTCAAGGGGACAATATTTACTCAAATTGATGGGTTTGGATGATGGGGTAAAACCGTGTCACAGGCTCTTTAACTCGATAGCATGTCTGCATGTAGGGGAGGAAACTTATACAAAATGTACACCACCCCAAATTGATCATGTTGTTGATAGTGCTATAGATGCGCTGCGAATAAAATTAGACTCTGTTGCTCCTTTGAAAAAGAAGAAAATAAAACAACATAGATTAGCTCCATGGCATAATGCCCAAACCCGCAAAATAAAGCAAAAATCTAGACAACTTGAAAGGATATGGCGTTCCACTAAACTTGAAGAATCTCGTTTAATTTGGCATATTACTCTCAATGAATATAAGAAAGCACTGCGTAAAGCGAGAGCAGCCTACTACTCTTCATTAATAGATGAGAATAAGAATAATGCAAGATTTCTTTTCAGCACTGTAGCCAGGCTGACAGAGAGCCACAGCTCTGTTGAGCCTTCTATTCCCATAGCACTCAGTAGTAATGATTTTATGTGCTTTTTTAACGATACAATTTTACTCTTACGGCCCGTACACACTACAGGCGTCAAAAAAGGCTTCCAACGCTTCGCCCATTCATTTGACACGTTATGCTGCCATGACACGACACCCTCCTCATTCAAATAGGAGCAGAAGGTCTCCCGCAGTTGGATGGATCGGCGTGTGGCGTTGTTTGAGCCCATCATAGGTGCATCGCGCAGGGTTGGAGCTTCATCACTCGACTCTGCGACGACAGGGACGACAGGTGTGCGTGATGACCTTCCTATTGTCTTCCTGCGGAGGAAGTTGTGCAACACACAGGCGGCCTTCACACACAACTCTGTTACCTCCGGGCTGGTGGTGATGACACGCCGGAAAATTCTTCACTGAGATGAGAGGATGCCAAACGCACATTCAACCACCAACCTGGCCGAGGCGGTAGTTGAACAGCCTCCTGTGAGCTGACGTCCAGGGAACGGACGCAGCAGGTTGTCCAGCAGCGGAAAAGCCTCATCCCCAACAAACACATGGGGGAGAAGGCCGAGCCGCTCTGCTCCTGGGATGACGGTATCAGGTGGTAGCTGCAGGCTGCCATCTCGGAGGCCCTCTCCAAAAGCGGAATTCCGCAGGCTCCCACTGTCGCTGCTCCTTCCAAAACCTCCGACATCCACTACCCTGAAGAGGTACTGGGCATCCACGACAGCCAGCAGTACCAAGGAGTGGGTGGACTTGTAGTTGAAGTACAGGGACCCAGAATGTGCCGGAGCCTGGATCACCACGTGCTTCCCATCAATGGCACCAACGCAATTCAGAAAGTTCCAGCGCTCCTGGAACCCAGCAGCGATGGCTCTCCAGTCCTCCATCTGTGGTACCGGCATGGTCTCCAGCGCGGTCCAGATGGCACCCGCAACCTCCTTCACGATGACAGCCACTGTTGTATGCCGACCCGATAGCTGAATGCTATGGTCCTGTACGAGTCACCGGTTGCCAGGTACCTGAGAAAAAAGTAATATACATGACACACAGACACACAATTACACCACAGGCAGACACACACTGACACACCAACATACCACAGACACACACACCAACATACCACAGACACACAATTACACCACACACAGACACACCAACATAACACAGACACACCAACATACCACAGACACACAATTACACCACAGGCAGACACACACACATCACAGACACACCAACATATCACACACACACACACACACACACACACACACACACACACACACACACACACACACACACACACACACACACACACACACACACACACACACACACACACACACACACACACACACACACACAGGGGAGCAATACTGCGTTTACCTAGCTATCTTAATTAATGTCATTCATCTGAACTAAATCACAGACTTCATTCATCCATTGCATGCATTCTCTCTCTTTATATACAGAGTCATATTAAAGAAGTAGAAATACACAAAACGTACCGTAGGCAGATGGCAAGTCGCTCGGCGGGTCCGATTGACAAACGCAAACGGGTGTTTGCCTTTGCAATCAGTGGACCGACTTTTCCGAGCAACTCGTCGAACGCGTCTTTGCTCATCCTGATGAAACAGTACACCATCCAGGCGGATCTCTTGGACAAGAACGTGGTATTCCCCCCGTTGCAGACGTTTTCTGAGTATCGGATGTACCCAACAGCGACGCACTATACGTGGCCTCCTGCGAGACATTGAATAAACCAACGCTACCGTTGCTACAAAACCGGCATCCATTTTGGCAATAGTGAAGAAGAGCCGGGTTTTTTTGCTTTGTATGACGGGGGCGGGCGGGAGATTCCTGATTGGTTGTTGGTCGCCTTGGGCGCGAGAAAGCGCCAAGCCTCAGACACGCCCAGCTTCAAGCTTTTCTGACGCCTGTAGTGTGTACGGGCCGTTAGAAACTAAATTAATGACCTCTTGCCTTTGACCAGTATAGTGTTATCAACAGCTCCCGGAAACGTGAGTTCTAATATTACACTAGATAGTAAACTAGAATGCTTTTCAGCCATTAACCTTGAACAATTAAATTCAATGATTCTCTCTTCTAAACCATCAACGTGCATGTTAGACCCAATTCCAACTAAGCTGTTGAAGGAAGTTTTTCCATTAATTAGCACTTCTTTATTAAATATTATGAATATGTCTTTATTATCAGGCTATGTTCCACAATCATTCAAAGTAGCAGTGATAAAACCGCTTCTTAAAAAGCACAACCTCGATCCAGAGGTTTTAGCCAACTATAGACCTATTTCTAATCTTCCGTTCCTCTCAAAAATTCTTGAGAAAGCAGTCGCAAAACAGTTGTGTGATTACTTAAAAAACAATGATTTATTTGAAGATTTTAAGTCTGGCTTTAGAACACATCATAGCACAGAGACAGCTCTGGTTAAAGTCACAAATGACATTCTAATAGCCTCAGACAAGGGACTTGTCTCTATTCTTGTTTTGCTCGATCTCAGTGCCGCATTTGATACTATCGACCATGATATCCTATTGCAAAGACTAGTCACTAGAGCATTTAGTTGGCATACAGGGAACTGCTTTAGGCTGGTTTAGGTCCTATCTGTCTGAACGCTCTCAGTTTGTACGTGTTAACGATGAATCTTCCACGCAAACCAAAGTTAGCCATGGAGTGCCACAGGGCTCAGTGCTCGGACCTATTTTGTTCACATTATATATGCTTCCGTTAGGCAATATTATAAGGAATCATTCTGTAAACTTTCATTGTTATGCGGATGATACTCAACTATATTTATCAATCAAGCCTGAAGAAATTAATCATCTAAATAAAATTCAAGACTGCCTTAAGGACTTAAAAACGTGGATGACCTTAAACTTTTTGATGTTAAACACGACCAAAACTGAAGTTATTATACTTGGCCCGAAGAATCTACGAAACAAATTATCTAAAGATATACTAACTATGGATGGCATTAATTTGGCCTCCAGTGAGACTGTAAGGCATCTTGGTGTTATATTTGATCAGGATTTATCCTTTAACGCCCACATAAAATCAATTTCAAGGACCGCCTACTTCCATCTACGTAACATTGCAAAAATCAGGCATATCTTGCCTCAAAACTATGCAGAGAAACTAGTCCATGCATTTGTTACTTCAAGGCTGGATTATTGTAACTCCTTATTATCAGGGAGTACCAAGAAGTCAGTCAAGTCGCTTCAGCTGATTCAAAATGCCGCAACTCGTGTACTAACCAGAGTTAGGAAAAGGGACCACATTACTCCTGTTCTGGCTGCCTTACACTGGCTCCCTATAGAACACAGGATAGAATTTAAAATTATTCTTCTCGCCTACAAAGCCCTTAATGGGCAGGCGCCATCTTACCTTAAAGAACTCATTATACCCTACTGTCCTACTAGGGCATTGCGTTCCAAGAATGCAGGGTTGTTGGTTGTTCCTAGAATATCTAAAAGTACAATGGGAGCCAGAGCCTTTTCTTATCAAGCTCCACATTTGTGGAATCAGCTTCCAGTTTGTGTTCGGGCGGCAGACACCCTATTTGTTTTTAAGAGTGCGCTTAAGACCTTCATTTTTGATAAAGCTTATAGTTAGGGCTGATTAGATTCACACCCTAGTTTTGCTGATATAGGCTTAGTTTGTCGGGGGACATCTTACTTCTTCCTTCTCTCTGTCTTTACCTGTGTCCTCTCATGTTCTAATTAACCCAGCTTCCCCAAATGTCTTTCTTTTTGGTGTCTATATACACCGGGATCCGGAGTCATGGATGATCCTGCGGTCCTGAGTCCTGGATCGCGAGCCCTGGATCGCGAGTCGTGGCTGTGGTCCTGGATCATCGGTGCTGGATGGATATCCTCGTGGATTCATCTTCCTATTATACACACATGCACTTCCAAACATCTGGACTACCTATGTTGCAAATGTATTATCTTTTCAATTTACACACGGCATCTAT
The DNA here is from genome assembly GCF_902827115.2 of Pseudochaenichthys georgianus. Lineage (NCBI taxonomy): Eukaryota > Metazoa > Chordata > Actinopteri > Perciformes > Channichthyidae > Pseudochaenichthys > Pseudochaenichthys georgianus. The sequence continues at coordinate 3,759,609 of NC_047518.2, read as the reverse complement.
TGCACGTCCGTCCGTCCTGGGAGAGGGATCCCTCCTCTGCTGCTCTCCCTGAGGTTTCTCCCATGTTCCCCTTTAAACTGGGTTTTCTCCGGAAGTTTTTCCTTGTACGATGTGAGGGTCTAAGGACAGAGGGTGTCGTATTGTCATACTGATATTCTGTACACACTGTGAAGACCACTGAGACAAATGTAACATTTGTGATATTGGGCTATATAAATAAACATTGATTGATTGATTGATTGATTGATTGATTGATTGATTGATTGATTGATTGATTGATTGACATAGAGAGCACAACAACCTATTTCTTCGTCAGATGCACTCCCCCTTTTGGTACTTTAAGTATATTTTGATGCTAATACTTTTGTAATTTTAGTTTTACTTGAGTAACATTTTGAATGCAGGACTTTTACTTGTAACAGAGTATTCCTACACTCTGGTACTTCTACAGTACTTGTACTCAAATACAAGATCTGAGTACTTCTACTTTTATTCAAGTACAAGATCTGAGTACTTCTCCCAACTCTGGAACCCTTGAACCTGGGGTAAGCACAGTTTGAATCAGCTTTTGTGAGTAACCGCACACAGAGCCGTTTAAGCTTAATGTTGCAAAAGTAATAGCTGGTACAGTATATACAAGTACAGGAGGAAAGGCCAAACGAGTCAACGTCAACACACTCTCCTAGAATAGTTCAAGGTAAACGGGGTAGGAAGAATATAGTGAGAAACAGCTGAAAAGGCGTCCAAGAACGCTTCCCCTCGAGTCCAGGGTGAACATCTAGGATAAGAAACAGAGATAGATACACATTTAAGGAAGAGATTCCACCAATACTTAACTCGATAGCATGTCTGCATGTAGGGGAGGAAACTTATACAAAATGTACACCACCCCAAATTGATCATGTTGTTAATAGTGCTATAGATGCGCTGCGAATAAAATTAGACTCTGTTGCTCCTTTGAAAAAGAAGAAAATAAAACAACATAGATTAGCTCCATGGCATAATGCCGAAACCCGCAAAATAAAGCAAAAGTCTAGACAACTTGAAAGGATATGGCGTTCCACTAAACTTGAAGAATCTCGTTTGATTTGGCATATTACTCTCAATGAATATAAGAAAGCACTGCGTAAAGCGAGAGCAGCCTACTACTCTTCACCCTGTATGCCAACTAAGTGCTCTAGTCTTTGCAATAGGATATCATGGTCGATAGTATCAAATGCAGCACTGAGATCGAGCAAAACAAGAGTAGAGACAAGTCCCTTGTCTGAGGCTATTAGAATATCATTTGTGACTTTAACCAGAGCTGTCTCTGTGCTATGATGTGTTCTAATGCCAGACTGAAAATCTTCAAATAAATCATTGTTTTTTAAGTAATCACACAACTGTTTTGTACGGAGCCCCTAAAGGGACATGAAAAAAAAAAAAAAAAAGAGAGACAAAAAAAAATAAAGTCAGGATAACGGATTCGTTTCTCGTGCGTAGTTTTGCGACCGCTTTCTCAAGAATCTTTGAGAGGAACGGAAGATTAGAAATAGGTCTATAGTTGGCTAAAACCTCTGGATCGAGGTTGTGCTTTTTAAGAAGCGGTTTTATCACTGCTACTTTGAATGATTGTGGAACATAGCCTGATAATAAAGACATATTCATAATATTTAATAAAGAAGTGCTAATTAATGGAAACACTTCCTTCAACAGCTTAGTTGGAATTGGGTCTAACATGCACGTTGATGGTTTAGAAGAGAGAATCATTGAATTTAATTGTTCAAGGTTTATGGCTGAAAAGCATTCTAGTTTACTATCTAGTGTAATATTAGAACTTACGTTTCCGGGAGCTGTTGATAACACTATACTGGTCAAAGGCAAGAGGTCATTAATTTTTGTTTCTAAGAGTAACAATTTTATCGTTAAAAAAGCACATAAAATCATTACTACTGAGTGCTATGGGAATAGAAGGCTCAATGGAGCTGTGGCTCTCTGTCAGCCTGGCTACAGTGCTGAACAGAAATCTTGCATTATTCTTATTCTCATCTATTAAATAGAAATGAGCAAAAAACTGAAATGTTACTAGTAGGCCCAAAAGCAGAACGGCAGAGAGTAGAGTCTTTGTTTTCCAGCATGTCCAAATATATAAAAACTAAAGTTACAAATCTCAGGGTAATTTTTGACTGTGATTTAAAAATGCAAGCCATTTGAACAAGGTTGCAAACACTTTGTTTTTCCACTTAAGGGACATTGCCGGCAGGATCAGACCATTTTTAACTCAGAATGATGCTGAAATGGTTGTCCATGCTTTTATTACTAGTCTCTTGGATTATTGCTATTCTGTTTACTGGTTTCCCGAAACAATCCACAAATAAATGGCAATTAGTTCAGAATGCTGCAGCCAGGATTTTAACAAACACACAGAAAGAGACCACACTTCGCCTGTGCTGGAATCAATGCACTGGTTACCGGGGCTCTTCAGAATTGGTTTTAAAGTGCTTTTAATCATTTACCAGGCTTTACATAACCTTGCCCCAACATATTTAACTGTCTCTCATTTTATCAACCAGCAAGGACACTTAGATCCTCCAATGTTTCACTTTATACCTATAGAGTGCATTACAAGAACGCTGGGGAGGCTGCTTTCTGTTTGTCTGGCCCCAAACTGTGGAACAGCCTCCCATTTGATCTTAGAACGGCAACCTCAATTGGAATTTTAAAAAGTAAATGAAAGACCTATATTTTGTATTTGGCTTATCATTTTTAGTAGTATCACTGTTCATGTTTTATTGTTTTCATATATTTTAATGATGTTCCTCATTTGTTATTGTAATTGTTGTTGTCATACTCTGTAAAGCACTTTAGGCTGTGTCAAGCATGAAAGGTGCTATATAAATAAAGTTTATTATTATTAATATCATTGTACAAGTGACTTTAAAGATAACTTAGCCTAAATAAAATTAATATATATAAAATGACTGAAGTATCTTAGTCCCCAAATCACTACTGAAAGATCCCTTGTTTGCAAGCTTTAACCCGCACTTGAACACGTTTAAGGCAAAATGTGGGGACGAACCCCCCTGGGTGTCACTCAACTCAATATATGAATAGACACAGTTCAAAAAGCTGTCATTGTTTTCTTTGGTCTGTTGTATTAAGATACAGCATGGCATGAGAAACTGCCTTCCAAACTAACATGTACAAAAGGTGTAGATGGGTAAGCTTACACGGCTTGTGTACAGACGGATTCCTTACTGTATATACTGTACCAGCTATTACTTTTGAAAGGACTATAGTCTTGTCATTAGAGTTGCACATATAGTATCTGTTTACACAGACAGTCAGCCTGGCAAATGAGGAAGTGTCCTAGTATCACCTACTGGCTGGCAAGCCATAACAATAGAGGGACCCAGATAATTTCAAAGTAATGGATTTAACAAAAACTAAAAAGTCTTATAGAGGGTGAGTATCAGTAAAAGCAACATTAAGCTTAAACGGTTACTCACAAAAGCTGATTCAAACTGTGCTTACCCCAGGTTCAAGGGTTCCAGAGTTGGGAGAAGTACTCAGATCTTGTACTTGAATAAAAGTAGAAGTACTCAGATCTTGTATTTGAGTACAAGTACTGTAGAAGTACCAGAGTGTAGGAATACTCTGTTACAAGTAAAAGTCCTGCATTCAAAATGTTACTCAAGTAAAACAAAAATTACAAAAGTATTAGCATCAAAATATACTTAAAGTACCAAAAGGGGGAGTGCATCTGACGAAGAGATAGGTTGTTGTGCTCTCTATGTCAATCAATCAATCAATCAATCAATCAATCAATCAATCAATCAATCAATCAATCAATCAATCAATCAATCAATGTTTATTTATATAGCCCAATATCACAAATGTTACATTTGTTTCAGTGGTCTTCACAGTGTGTACAGAATATCAGTATGACAATACGACACCCTCTGTCCTTAGACCCTCTGTCCTCAGACCCTCTGTCCTCAGACCCTCTGTCCTCAGACCCTCTGTCCTCAGACCCTCTGTCCTTAGACCCTCACATCGTACAAGGAAAAACTTCCAAAGAAAACCCAGTTTAAAGGGAAATGGGAGAAACCTCAGGGAGAGCAACAGAGGAGGGATCCCTCTCCCAGGACGGACAGACGTGCAATAGATGCCGTGTGTAAATTGAAAAGATAATACATTTGCAACATAGGTAGTCCAATGTTTGGAAATGCATGTGTGTATAATAGGAAGATGAATCCACGAGGATATCCATCCAGGACCTATGATCCAGGACCACAGCCACGACTCAAGATCCAGCGCTCGCGATCCAGGACACAGGACCGCAGGATCATCCATGACTCCGGATCCCAGCATATATAGACACCAAAAAGAAAGACATTTGGGGAAGCTGGGTTAATTAGAACATGAGAGGACACAGGTACAGACAGAGAGAAGGAAGAAGTAAGATGTCCCCCGACAAACTAAGCCTATATCAGCAAAACTAGAGGCTGAATCTAATCAGCCCTAACTATAAGCTTTATCAAAAAGGAAGGTCTTAAGAAGTTATCATTCATTCATCCAATTATTTACAACATTAAGACAGGTAAAAAGGTTGTTTACAGAACCGGGGTTTTGGGGGGAAATGGAGTTATACAATTGTGTGTCATCGGCGTAACTGATATTTCACATTGTAATAGTTTATGATATTGCCAAGAGGGAGCATGTATAATGAAAATAGAATAGGGCCCAGAATGCTTCCTTGAAGAACTCCATATTCAATGTTATAGGTTTGTGACACAAAATCTCCCAAACTTACAAAGCATTTCCTTACAGACAGGTATGAGCGACACCATCCGGACTGTCCCTGAGAGACCCCCATTTCTCAAGACGGTTCATTCAAATACTGAGATCGATTGTGTCAAATGCTGCACTCTAAAAGAAATCTAAAAGAAAGAGGACAGCTACATTGTTGGAATCGATTATCATTCTTAGGTCCTTCACTACCTTTAATAAAGCTGTTTCAGTGCTGTGGTTTGTTCGATAGCCAGACTGGAATGTATCATGTTATTGTTGTTAAGATGATGGAGTAATTGGTTGAAAACAATCTTTTTATATTATCAAATTATTTTGAACCCACTCTCTGCGCATTGTAAAGTACAGTATTTGTTCACAAATGCAGCTTGATGCTAATATCTATCTGTCTGACACAGAAGCAATTATTTTGACTTTTGTGGATGCACCTTTTTAAACACAACTGGTCCGCAAATTAGTTAAATAGGGATTGTGATCTAAATAGAATGTAGAATTTGTGGAATACATTTTTCCTGTGATAATGTAGGACATCTTATCTCATGGGGACCTTACGTTGGAGTACACAGAGCGATGAGGAGAACAGGGTGGGGAAGGATTAGTGTGACAGCATGTAAGAGGAAAAGATAACATTACATCGTTGAGTGAGATTGCCAAACACCAAACCAGGCTTCCACCTTTCACATCTTATGTTTTCACTAATTACATAAGAAACACAAATACGCCAACATTCAATATGCCTTCATTCAACCAGATCCAACCGGCATCATGTCCTACACATATAAGTCTCTCCACCCTGCCTCCGTCCACAGCACTCCTCCAGGTCAGCTACAGGTACAGTACCGCCGCTCTGCTCAGAACTGTGCTGTCAGGGAACTCTTACAGGGTCTGATTGGGTTTTGGCTTATTTACATTCTTCTTAGGTTTGTGAAGTGCAGAGCGTTTCTGGAGCCGATCTGAGGCAGCAGATAGTTTTCAGAAGCTGGGGCTGAAGGGAATGATTTAAGGTCAATCACTATTTATATTATTACACTTCACTATTTATACAGTATAGACGTAGCTTCTGTACAAAATGAAAAAGATGTTTAGTTATAAGTTTGCTACATTTGTCTCAAAAGTATAGCAAAGATGTACTTTTGGAATACTATTGATCCAAAATGTGGGTAATGTAATCAGCATGACATTCAAAATCTGGGTATTTCTTATCGTTTTGTTATCTTTGAATTAGTTTGAGGATTGCTGTTTCTGGAGCGTGCATGTGTCGCTTTGCAGTACCTATGCCACTGAGGACTGGAGACTGTTCTGCAGCATCCACTAATACGATGGCATGCATTCATTCTGTAATGGCCTATGTATATGACATGCCATGAAGCTAACGGTCATTTACGACATCACTTTTAGGATTGCTTGCAGTGGCATCCATATTTGAAACTTTAAAGCATGTTTACATGGTCTTAGACGTTGTAGGCTTCCTCAGTTAGTGCATATTCGTTTCCTTCTGATACTGCTGATACTTAACATTATTAGTGTAGTCATAATAACTGTCTTTAGTCATATTGGTGTTACTCTCAACAGTATAGCTACTTGTATAACCATAGCCTACAGCTATAGCCACTATTACTAATTCTGCTTGGACTGCTGCCCCCCTTAATTACACACTAAAGGCAATTTAATGAGTGACAAGGTAACAACAATGTCACAATAATCCAGGGTCAATATATACAGTATATATTAGCCTACAGTCATATATCAATACACCCTGTTCACTGGGGTAAGGCCGTTTGACTACGCCTTTGTAGATGGAGAGGTTGCGCACCATGTGACCTGGCACACAGGCCTGAAGTTGATAGGCCGTCGATGCTCCTTTATTTACTAGTAATCTCACTCCATCAGATGGCCTGTGTGTGTTCTGGAATGTCAGACGGTCGTTCAGGACAGCTGACAGCAGCTCATTAATATATATATCATTGTTTTCCTTTAATTGAACATGATCATAGTTGTACACTGAGAGGCAACAGAGCTAATGCAGACATCCAGATATCTGTGATAATATTATGAGTTAAAATGGAGACGTAGTGACTGCTGAGGGCTCTGCGTGTCACGCTCCCTCCTGACCGGACATATCCTTCATCAAAAAGCAGAACATGAAGTATGACCGAGCATCTGGTGTCAGGTGGTGTTACTGCAGCAGCAGATCTAAGGACACTCAGTGGCTGTGTGGCTGCAGAGCGGTCATGGACAGTTGCTATTTAACTCCAAACACGCCACAATCCTGCGCGTGCACACATGCTTGCGTCATGCATGCTTCGCTCTGCTACTTACCACACCACACCCTGCTCTTATCTCTGTGGGCTGGCTGAGACTCCAGTCCCAGTCTGCGCCTGCTCTACAGATCATTTTGTTAATGTTTTTTAATTAATTTGCTTCTGTTAAATACGTTTCTTTTGATAAGCCATTGTTTGTCTCTCATGTTTGTCATGGTTTGAGAGCCAGCTCTGTGCCGACACACCTCCTTAGGGCGGGCCTGGTCTGTGTGTGTTCCGCTATAACTAGAGAGCTTTCATTATGCATGTGACACAGGCATCACACGCAGCTTATACTACTATGCAAAGTGTGTCTGTGGGTGCACACGCCACCAGTGGGCTGACCCATCTCCACCAGATGTTAGTTAAAGGCAGTCTGCTCATGCCACAATGCCATACACATGTTTACATCAGAGGAGGAAAGAGGCAAAGAGAAAAGAGATGTGCAGAGGGAGGTAATAGTGGTAGTGGGGCTATCTCATATCAATGTATTCCTAACGTGTGTCCTTAGAGATTATTGTATCTAAGGATGTACGTAAGTATCTTTATAATGAGTGAGAGCTTCTTTGACGCACAGTGACAGAGCACAGAGTCAAGGCCTGGCGAAAGGCAAACATTAGATCTGTTCCACTCAAGGCATGTTGCTGAGTGCGCCGGACTGCACATGTCACACTAAGCCAAGGTTCTAGACACAGTATAGTACTATGATGACTAACCTTGGTTATTCAAAACTATTCCAAATAACCTTGACAAATAAATTGGGTTGAAAACTACACATATTTTTAGGGGAAATGAAAGAAAGCCTCATTCTCACGATTTGTCACTGACCAGGTCTCCACTTTTATTTTTCATAATTAATATCTTCTTATTGACGTATTGACGTAGTTCATCATCTGAGAGTTAGAACTGGCAAATGTATGTTCATTGGATGTTAAATATCTGTGGGGGGTGGGCGTAAACGCTTTTCCAGAATTGAGCGTGTGCTGCTATTGGCCGATGGAACTGGCCAATACGTGTTCGGAAATTAAGGACAACACATGATGTTCAACACTGTGTGGATGTATCCTGATTCCTTCTCTAGCATCATGTTGGTTTAAAATGCAACTCAACCCTTGTGTGTGTGTGTGTGTGTGTGTGTGTGTGTGTGTGTGTGTGTGTGTGTGTGTGTGTGTGTGTGTGTGTGTGTGTGTGTGTGTGTGTGTGTGTGTGTCTCTATCAGCCATGGACATCAGGCCTCTCACAGTGTGTGTGGCCGTCTGTGCTGCACTCGTGGCAGGTAATATGAGCGCAGTATTAACACTGAGTACTAAGTCTTGTTCTTTGTCGTGTTTGAAGTGATGTTAAATGTCCCCTCTCTTCCGCAGCGTGTCATGGTTGTTCTACAGGAAGGGAGTTCATCACCACATTTCTTCCTAATTACCTGCATAGTTATGGGAGACAGCGCACACTCCATTTGGCTTTGACTGCTCAGGACTCCGATGCCACTATTACCATAAAGGTGAGAATCAGAGGCGGCCCAGAAAGGGTTGTTCTGAAATTCATAATGCAGCATTCTGGCACATATAAATATAACAATGACGTCAATTCCTATGTACAGTATTCAAGGCTAAAGCACAGAAGCACATCGTATTCACCAAAGACAAATATGTGGTGTGTGTGTGTGTCTTCTTCTTCTTCTTCTTCTTGTTAGTATTATTTTAAATAGGGAGAAATTGCACAGTATTTCAAGCTAAACTTGACTGTGTCTCCTGGTCACTCCATCATTACTTGTTTGCTGTTTCACATTTCCATGAAAGACAGCATCCAATCTGTTCTAATGCAATGTGTTCATCCTTAACGCATCCCAGCATATAACATGACCAGAGTTGGGTGTAACGCGTTACAAAGTTACTGTAATAATATTACTTTGTCGGTAACGGAGTAGTGTAACGCGCTACTTTTATAATTCAGTAATCACACTACAGTTACTAACATTGCCCCGACACGCGTTACTTCGTTACTTTCTAAAATCAGTCATCATCAAACCTCAACAAACACCTGCAAAGAACACATGCTAAGGTGAAGCTAACGCACATAGCTGTTGTTTGTTTATATCACACACACACACACACACACACACACACACACACACACACACACACACACACACACACACACACACACACACACACACACACACACACACACACACACACACACACACACACACACACACACACGTAGTTCTTCTTCTCTGCTTTCCGGTTGTTGCCTGTTTTGAATGACGAATACACACTACCACATCGACTTTAGCAGTCTGCGTGATCTGCCTGCAGGGAGGGGCGGGCCGGCCCTGCGACTAAAGTAACGAGTAAAGTAACGACTAAAGTAACGAGTAAAGTAACGAGTAAAGTAACGAGTAAAGTAACGAATTACTTTATGTAGAGAGTAACGAAGTAGTGTAATATATTACTTTTTTTAAAGTAATATGTAATATATTACTTTTTTTTAACGACCCCATCTCTGAACATGACATACCATCTCCAGGTGTCTTCCCTGGGGTTCTCCAGGACGCTGCGCCTCTCTGCGGGTCAAAGCCGGTGGGTTCCTCTGCCACATGGGTCCGAGCTGCAGAAGCAATTTGTTAATGAAAAGTCAGCGGTTCAAATCTCCTCCACTGCTGCGATCTCTGTGGTCTCCTTCAACCGCCGCTTCGCCTCAGGAGACGGCGCCGTGGTTTCCCCCACAGAGCAGCTAGGTACTGACTACTTCGTGTTCACACCCTCAGGAGGCCACTCGAGCATGGACAAGCTCGTGGCTATTGTTAATGGCAAGAGCCAGAATAGGATCACCATCTTACCCCGTGCCGATGTGTCACTGAGAAATGTAAGGTGGACGCGTGGGAAGGCGATGACCATACGCCTGGCACCATACGCATCTTACCTTTTACGAGGTCGCACAACTTTGACGGGCACAAGGATCCAATCCCAGACGCCTGTCGCGGTGTTAGCAGGTCACCAGTGTCTGTCCATGGGTGGGCGCTGTGACCACGTGTACGAGCAGCTGCCCCCGGTGCACAGCCTGGGTAAAGAGTACATGGTGCCCAAGACCGGCAGAGAGAAGACCACAAACCAGGCAGTGATAGTCGCTGTTGAAGACAACACTGAGTTGACTCTGCACTCAAGGAAACAGTTAAGTTCATTATGGATTCATTGTAATATACTGTTGAAGCTACAGCCAAAGATGTCATGGTCTACCCGTGTGCTGGCAGCCCGATCCACCGATTCATCCAACACACACACCCTTCCATCCAGCAAAGTAACACATAAATACTACACGGAAAAATATCATGTAATAATTACGTTTGTAAATATCAATTGACTCTAGTTTCATAATGGGCAAAGATAAGTTAATGCAACGCAACAGAAAACACAAACTGGAGAAAAAAAAAAGACATGACCACAGATCTGTGGTGCAAGTGCTCAGGCTGATTCAATATCGCCATATGCTGTAAGTGAACATTTGACTGGTACTGTTGGTAACCGTATCTCATAACTATAACTTCTGTCTGAGGATTCAACCCTCTTCTCGTTGTCATAGTTATGAGAAAGGTTTATAAGGTTATCACTTGTCCCTGTTTGAGAAGACAGAGGCATAATTGTGAGTTTTGATTGAGTTGCTACTATTTACTCCTTGGTTTTGGACAGTGCTACATATATCAATGTAAAAGGGTATTCTTGATATATTATTATACATAATATGTAATAATATATATAGTTAGTCACTTACTTTAATGTTAGTCAAAACATTATTTGTCCTGTACTGTCTACATGATAAGAGAACAATATGCTATATCTCAATTGTAAGTATCTATTGTAAATGAAAGTATCCGATGTGAACTACACTTCTATAACTAAGTTGTATGACTCCAACAGGAAGCTCGCAAGAGCTGGAGACGTCATCCTGCAAAAACTGATCTACAAACGTCCACTGGTTGTCAAGAGCAACAAGAAAATAATGGTGCTGCTTCTCAGCGACAACCGTCCATTTGACCCTTTCCTGATAACGCTGATCCCTACATGCAAGCTGTCCACTGATTGGGCGGTGGAGACAGTGGGGGGGCTTCAGAATACTGTGTCCATTCTGTCAGAGAAGGAGGGGGCAGCCAGTGTGAAGGTGTGCTGGTCAGGAAGGTGCATATCACCTCGGTGGAGTTACCTCCTGTCGGACAAGCAATGGGTGTGGTCCAATGTAGATGTGGGGCAACAGCAGAGCCATGTGAGGGTGGAGGGCGACGCCCTTATGGCGGTGTACGCCTACGGAGGGAAGCACCGCCATTCATACGGCATGGCAGGAGTGTGTTCTGAAGGTACACACAGATTCCCACACACACACACACACACACACACACACACACACACACACACACACACACCGCGCACACACACACACACACACACACACACACACACACACACACACACACACACACACACACACACACACACACACACACACACGTTCCCTTCTGTCATACTCCTGGTATATTCTGTTGACACACTGAACACAAACCAAGAACACAACTTCTATGGGAAGTCTTTGATTAAAATGAGCAGTAATCTTTGGTAGGAGCTAGGAATCCATTACTCGAGAAGGATACATAATGTTCATGCATTCATATGATTGTGTGTATATCATGTTGAGACTTCCGATGCATTCCCTACACATTATTATTACTATTTTCTGTGTGTCCAAAAGTTAAGCAAGCTCCATATGTTCTCTCAGGGTACCTGCACATACATTATGACAACAGTTGCAAAGAAGGCGTCTGACCTCAGGGAATTCACTGTGACGACCAAGAATGACCACCGAGGTAACCGGCGAGTTTCATATGTGAGGACTGTTGGAGTCACCGTTTACGAGCAACACATCACCATCGGCCGACACAGGTCACAAGTGGAGGTAATCATCAAAGTTCAAATGCACAGACGAGCATGCTTAGAGTGCAATAGACTATAGAAAGACGTGTAGCGAGCCAGACCAGTGTTGAACATTCATGCCAACCTATCTGTATTTAGATAGACGTTTATTTTCCTGGGACATTTCTGAAAACGAAAATCAAACCGCTCAAACATAATGCTTTGGTCAAAAAAGAACATGATTAATATAATAATATTTTGTATTAATGTATCACTTTATTTATTTGTTTGCTATTGCAAGAACACTTTTAGTTCTCTGCGTGATTGCTATAATGTGTAATTGCCGTTTGGTTCCCAGTTCTCTCAGCTTTGACGACAGCTTTCTCTTCACTGAGCTTGTGTTGCAATGCTTTCCAGTTTGCACTATTGTTCATACGCAGTGTTACAACTTGCTCTAAGTGTTGTTGTGTAATCACCTTCAGGTCAATGGAGAGTTACAGTACTTGCCTGTCAGTTTGTTGGGGGGTAAGGTCTCCGTGAAGCAGAGTGGAGCCTACGCTACCCTCACCACTGACTTTGGCCTGAATGTCAGATATGACTGGAACATGAGGCTGTACATCACAGTGCCCTCCTCCTACCACCAACACCTGGGGGGCCTCTGTGGAAACTACAATGGAGACATGACAGATGACCTGCCTGAAGCAAAGGGTGAGGGTCCCTGCTTGGGTGGAGCCAGTAGCCCCCTGTGGTCTGAATGTAGCTTCCAACAGCCAACAGGGTGGTGCAGTGAAGACGGACAGCATTTTTGACAGGGGACCCAGAAGTTAGCTTTGCAAGGGGTCCCTTGACAAAAAGCATTGTTTTTGAGTTTAGAATATTGCAGAAATAAACATTTGTTTATGATACTTACACATTTTTACAGCAGGATAATCTCCACATTTGAACACAACTTACTTATTCAGACACTGGTTGGCTAACGTTTTTTAAGAAACGTAAAAGCTTCAACACGCCCCAGTGGGGTATTTATTGATCGATTTCATGTCGTAGAACTCAACATGAAAACCACTTCTGCAGACCGTAGTTCAGGCTTCACCCAAGGCACGTTAAACAAATCATTAACTTTGAGACAAGGGAACCCAAAAGTGTAAAAATGCTAACTCATATCCGGGTTTAGGACTCATTGCTGCACCACTCTTAAGCGATTGGAATTACACTTTCTTCATAAGACATTCCTGGCGGTCGATGCATTATTGGATAAGTATCAAGTCAAGCATTCTGTGTTGCATATGCAGAAACGCTCACTTACAAGAATGTTAAGAATTACATTCGTGTTGTTATTTTCTCATAGAAGCCTTTCCAACTTTTGTTTTGAGTCAGATTGGAAAGTCTCTGACACTGCATCCCTTTTGTCTGTGGCAGACTCCAGTGTCCCTACTGTGCTGAAGATGATCCGGAAGTGGAAGGCCGAGGATTCGGACCGGTTCTGTGATGATAACTGCGCTGGTCGCTGTCCTCAGTGTTCAGAAAAGCAGCAGGCCCACTTCCGTCTGCCCAGACTCTGTGGGGTCCTGACAGAGGCCAATGGATCCTTTTCAGCCTGCCACAAACAGGTGGACCCCTCTATGTACCTGGACAACTGTGTCTATGATGTCTGTGTCGATAAAGGTAAGCAACACAACAACATTCATAGATCTATGAGTTACGCTGACATGAAAAGTGTAGATGTATGTATCGAAAACTTAGAAGTATATATTCAATTCCTTACTCATTATTGATGCATGTATGGGTTTATCACAGCTGGTAATGGTTAGCATAGTGGCTGCCCCTGCTCCCAACACTACCATGGGTTAAACGCAAAAGTGACTAATTCGTTCTTAAAATGTGTGTGATGATTACAAATCTAGCATTACACGCAAACAAATAGCCTATAAAGATACCTCTATTTGTTAAGCTCACATTCATACAGCACAACTTTAAAACTAAACACACATAAAGACATTCTCACTGCCGCAAACAGCGAACAACATGTTTCTGAACAGTTAAAGCATAACAACAATAGACATGCCATCATTGATCTAAGCACACTGTTCTGTCCGTGTGTGTGTGTGTGTGTGTGTGTGTGTGTGTGTGTGTGTGTGTTCGTCTAGGTGCACGGTGGGTTCTCTGTGAGAGCCTGAAGAGTTATGCCGATGCCTGTCTGTCAGAAGGAGTGAAAGTCAACCCTGAGTGGAGAATGGTTACCAAATGCTGTAAGTCACTTTTGAACACTGTCATCATTTTAGGTGCCAAACTTATCATACACCACGCAGTCCTATCATCTGAATGCTGTACGGTGAAGCTGTTATTATAAACTTCTAATTCTTATTACTAAAACGGGAATATACTAACCTAAGAATTCACTCGTGGAAATAATGAGAATTTGGGTGACTTTGCTTTCAGTTGTTCTGTGTTCAGTTCAGTGACTGGCTGGTAGGAACCCAGACATTGTAGAAAGACACGTCAACGCTTCACTGATTCACCAATAGGATGCTTGCACACGTTGTATGTGTTAGAGCAATTCTCTTAACCACCGTTTAAGGCATCTAAGCAAAAGCACGTTCCAAAAACCACTGACTTCCAGACCGGGGCAGCAGGATCTCATTTCCAGGTTTAAGGACTCATCCCTGAACCAATGTGCAGTCACGTGTTGATCTGTGAGCTATGGAAACTAAACCTACAGCATGGAAACATAAACGTCTAATCCAATCATGAAAGAACTATTCAAACCTTTTAAAAAACATTCATATTGTTTAATAATTGTACGATGTTGTTTTGTTTTAGATTTAAGGGGAACAATGAGCTGAGATATGAGAATGATGAATAATGACCTCCCCTCCCCTCCCAGTCCTCTCGTGTCCAAAGGGCAGCCACTATGAGGCGTGCGGCCCCTCCTGCCCGGCCTCCTGCTCAGATCCACACAGTGAGAAGCAGTGTAAGGACCCCTGTGTGGAGGGCTGCCAGTGTGATCAAGGCCTGGTGATTAGTGGAGACAGGTAACTCAACACGTTCTTATCCTTTATGAATCAACACACTGCAAGATGATGTTACGCTATTCCATACCCACACCAAGGCAGGCCATTGGTCGAAGAGTTTACTGTTCGGTGTCCCATGACCCCAGATTGATTCATAAAAACTCTCTGGGGGAAACAGGCTCTTTGTGATCTTGACTGTACTCACAGTGAGGTTTAGTGCCTTGGAAGCATCTGCTCTGTAGTGAATGTGCTAGAACATGCATAACCACAGATATGGTTATTTCGAAGCAGTGGAAAGGAATAGCATAGCAGGAATGTGTTATACATGTTTGGTTTAATCAAGTTCCAAGTTCCTTACCCTCCTATGCAATGACAGAGAAGCAGTCTTGGGAATACAAATCTTATTAAAAAAAAGCATGCACCTAAACATTTTAAACCTAAAAACCATAAATATATCACATCTGGCGTGTGTTTCAGATGTGTTCCTCAGAAAGGATGTGGATGCCAACATAAAGGCAGTTATTACCCAGCAGGCAAAGCGTTCTGGGCTGATAACACCTGCACCACAAAGTGTGAATGCATTCAAGGGGAAGCCAAGGTTGGTGTGTGTGTGTGTGTGTGTGTGTGTGTGTGTGTGTGTGTGTGTGTGTGTGTGTGTGTGTGTGTGTGTGTGTGTGTGTGTGTGTGTGTGTGTGTGTGTGTGTGTGTGTGTGTGTGTGTGTGTGTGTGTGTGCGTGCGTGCGTGCGTGCGTGCGTGCGTGCGTGCGTGCGTGCGTGCGTGCGTGCGTGTGTGTGTGTGTTGCTAGTTTTCATCTCCTCCACTGTGTTCTAATATTGTACTCTGCTCTCTCCTGCTGATGAAGTGCAAATCAGTCACCTGTAAGAAGAATGAGCGCTGTGCTCTGAAGGAGGGAGTGAGGAACTGCTACCCAGTATCCTTTGCAACATGCAAAGGCACCGGGGACCCCCACTACCGAAGCTTTGACCAACGGCGCTTTGATTTCCAGGGCACTTGTACCTATGTCCTGTCTCAAATCATCAAGGGATCAGACAAGGATCTGGAGCGGTTCCAGGTGCTGGTCCAGAACGAGAACCGAGGGCGTAACAAGGCTGTGGCCTACACCAAGTCCGTGTCTCTGACTGTGTTTGATGACATCATTGTCAGCATGAGTCGTGGCAACGCAGGGAAAATACTGGTGAGATCAGTCCGCCTCCTGCAGGATGTACGGGGGACATCCTAACAGTAATATTCAGAGTTCAGAGGCTTCATTGTCTCATGCACAGCTAGCATTAATATGGCAATGGAAATCCCAGGCTCCTCCAACAATGCAACACAGTGTGCGAAAAAGTACACGTCCCACCGTCCGGGACGTGTTATTTACAATATCGGACAAGTAGATCTTTCAATTGACTTGTCCGGGGGACAAGTGACGTTTTTTGCCCTGATTTATTGACAAATGATTGATACATTCAGTTTACAAAAGGCAGAACTCATTCGCAAATTGTCCGTGTCCGCCATTGTTCGTTTAGAAGTGTTAGTTTCGGTTCTGCTTGTCGATTCCTAAGGAAATGCATCTCGCCGCTTTCTGTACAGTTAGACGGGGGCGGGGCGGGGCGGGAAGTGTAGTACAGTGCCAGGGTTGGGAAGCAAAACTCGGTTCCGAGTAGGAACAAATAACAATTGTCCGGAACCGGGATTAATAAGAGTTGTGAGGACAGGAGGCGAGGCCGAGCCCCGCGGACTGCAGCTCTCTCTATGCTCCGTATCAGTTGATCGCTGCACGGTGCAGCTCAGCGTCTCTCTCTCTCTCTTTCTACACACAGCGGATCCGCTGCCCGTTTAACAGCCTCATCTTTGTCAAACTTTCTTATGTTCTTTCTTTAACACGTAATGAAGGTTATTAAGCGTTTTAACTCCTATGTTGTTTATATTGACCACCATTTCCTTTATGAAGTAAAGCAGCCTCCCTGTCTGTGTCCTCGCGCTGTCCTCACATCCCCGGACCCCCAGACTCGGAGGAGCACAGGGATGTCAGTATTGTTTATGAAGCAGGGTATAGAAAGTACATTATTGAAATGAAAATACTATTTATTTACTTTTACAAACAGTGCGCAGCTGCAGCATGTGTATTGCAGGACATGTGTAAGCGTGCAAGCGTCTTTGAGTTGTAGAAAAGTGCTAGGCCTATAGGCTAGTATAAATATAATGTATTATTATTATTAGTATTAGTCCTATGTGTTGGACATGTGTGGTTGGACTCTGTCTCACAGGCAGGTTGCAGTGTAACATCAGAGGAGACTGGGCCAATTGTACATTCTCAAACTGCACCACTTAGAACTAACTAAACAATGCAGAGATTATTTTTATATAATTGTATTCAATAACCGTAAGAAATTAAACAGTATGAAGTGATTTGTAAATAGGAATACAGATTTGACTTAATGTTTTCATAAATATATTTTTCTCCCAGTTTGTCATGGGACTTATTTACCCTCTCAAAGAACCGGAATCGAGAACCAAAAATAACCGGAATCGAAAAGCAGAACCGGAATCGTTAAAATCGAAACGATACACAACCCTATGTGTGATACAGTCAAATCTTACCGCTCACTTACGTTAGCGGTGTCATAAAAAACGTGAAAAAATGTAAAATACGATGACAAAGAAGAAGATTCCAGTGGCCCCAATATTTGTCCATTCTGGACAAGTGAAAAATGTATTCGGACAAGTAAATTGCCAAACTCACTTGTCCATGGATAAGTACTCTCTAAAAACTTTTTCTCACACTGCAACATAAACATATGTCAGAGATAAAGCAATAAAACCAATAATAAAACAATACAAATGGTGCTAGAAGAAACAGAGTAGAAATATAATAGTGCAAGAGAATGTTGTAATAATAGATGTGAGATGCAAACACGTATTTGCATCTCACAAAATGCAAATATGAGTTTGCATTTTGTGAAATTTGCTGAAAAATCACTGAATATTAAATGGGTTCAATGATTAAATCTAAATTCACAAACCCCCCCACCCCCCCTCTCCCAGGTCAACAGCCAGCCTGTAAACCTGCCTTACTCCATGGAGGATGGAAAGCTTTCCCTGTACCGGCAAGGCTACTTTGGCGTGGTGAAAACATCTTTTGGTTTGACGCTCAGGTTCAACTGGAACAGCTACGTCAGCTTGACTTTGCCCAGCACATACTCTTCTGCTACAGGAGGTGAGTTACGGTGCATCACTGCTGGGGGTGGTTTATCCAGGGCCGGCCCTAGACTTTTGGGGGCCCTAAGCGAGCTTTGGCTTGGGGGCCCCCCTCACTCTAGCGCGTTCTCACTACACACAACACGGAACCGACTTTTGTCTTATGATGTTAGCATAAGCACACATATTGTATAAATAAGCATGTACACACCATGGACCTAACATCCTCTAGGGGGGTCCTCACCTCCTCTAGGGGGGTCCGGGGACATGCTCCCCCAGGAAGATTTTTTTTTTAAATATTGAAGTTAAAAGCATCAATCTGGTGCACTTTGAGAGCAACATTAAGAGATCTATGGATACATCTCTCAACACCCAGATGAAACAGAACTGGAAGCAGATTTTTCTTTATGGATATTTTACAAATCACTTAAACTGTATTCTTGTTTTGTCATATAGTATTTCATAACTGTTTTTCAAGTATTCTCTCTGGCTGTCCATCTCATAATGTTCACATATAATCTAGCTGTCAATAGGAAATATCAATCAGAAGAATTATAATTTCATGCAAAAATCTGTCACAAAAAGAGGTTGCACATTTAAATTCAGGTGTTGTTATGGCAACGTCAGTGGCCAAACAGCCACATTTACTGCTGCAAATACGTTCAAACATGATGTCGACACTAAAGAATGGCAACTACTGTATGCCACCATTTCAGCTGACTTTTTCTCAGAAATACTGTCACATAACATCCATATATTTCAGTGCTAGGTTGATGCTTAGCTAAGCTAACTATGAAACACTTGAACTGACAGGACTCCGGATCAACTGTATACTGTAAGGTAGCTTCTAGCTTCATGTCGAACAGTCAACATTTCCCAGAGAGCTTTCTTTGAAATTACCAGGTAACGCTAAAAAACACAACATTTAGATTGTATGAAAAAGTGTTTATTTAATATATCTGGCTAGCTATAGCTACTTGCTAACGGTTTAGCTTACACCCGCGATTCAAAGTAACGTCAACGTAGCTGTAATTTATGCTTTGCTTACATGTTCGCATAACTTGGAAGTTTACTGATATTTACATACCTTGTTTACCTGGCTCAAGTGGTGGCTCTGGGGTTGTTGTGTGAGCCACCACTTGAGAATTGTCGTATTTTTAAAAAAAAATGTTTTCTTATGTCCATCTTCAAAAACTCTTAGTCTGAGACTGACAGTTTATTTTAAACATTGTCACAGCTGATAGGTACCTGTCAGCCAATAAGACAGATGTTTATTTCCATTCAACTCTCTGGTTGGTTTGGTGTCTTGCCTCTGTTGCATTCACTGAACACGGGAAATTACAATCCTGCCGTCCTCGCTTGTGTCATGATGAGGTTCAGGTCAAGCACGGTTAATGTATTACATTATTGACTCAATAATATAATACATGATTTTGAGAGTAGGCAATCTACATATTAACACAATTAATTAAACATACTTATCACGGCGACGGTGTACTGAGATTTATTTTTATTTTTTGCTAGGGGGCCCCTTTGTGGCTGCGGGGCCCTAAGCGGTCGCTTAATGGGTCGGGCCGGCTCTGGGTTTACCCCCAGTATGAAGTGGCATAATGTATACAGTGGCATAATGTATTCAGATCATTCAGATTGTTGCTCGCCCCCCAAAGCTTTATTAAGATAATGAGCAGCTCCAGTTTGTTGGGGGGTTAGGTCTCTGTGAAGCAGAGTGGAGCCGATGCTACCCTCACCACTGACTTTGGCCTGAATGTCAGATATGACTGGAACAAGATCCTAGCGTCCCTAAACTCTGCTCTACCTTTGCAGCTTTTTCTTTTAAAGCCATCAGGCTACCCGTCAATCTGAAAGCCTGCCTGGTCTTTAACGACATCCACTTAAACACAGACAGTGGCAGAACTTCAGTGTTAGTATTATTAGATCTCAGTGCTGCGTTTGACACTGTTGACCACAGCATATTACTAGACCGACTGGAAAACTGGGTGGGACTTTCGGAAACAGTTCTAAATTGGTTTAAATCCTACTTAAAGGATAGAAACAACTTTGTTTCTATAGGTAAATACACATCTGAGTTGACAAATATGACATGTGGGGTTCCTCAAGGCTCCATCTTGGGGCCTCTTCTCTTTAACATCTACATGCTACCACTGGCTCAGATAATGAAGAACAACAAAATAAGTTACCATAGCTATGCAGATGACACACAAATGTACGTAACAATTTCACCAGGAGACTATGCTCCAATTCAAACACTGAGTAAGTGCATTGAACAAATCAATGACTGGATGTGTCAGAACTTTATCCAATTAAACAAAGATAAAACTGAGGTAATGGTTTTTGGAGCCAAGGCAGAACATTTAAAAGTTAGCGCTGAGCTTCAGTCTGCAATGTTCAAACCAACAGATAAAGCCAGGAATCTAGGTGTAGTCATGGACTCTGACCTGAGTTTCAACAGTCACATTAAAACAGTTACTAAATCAGCCTACTATCACCTAAAGAATATATCTAGGATTAAAAGACTAATGTCACAGCAGGATTTGGAAAAACGTGTCCATGCCTTTATCTTCAGTAGACTCGACTACTGCAATGGTGTCTTCACAGGTCTCACTAAAAAATCTATTAGAAAGCTGCAGCTGATTCAGAACGCCGCTGCTCCAGTCCTCACTAACACTAAGAAAGTGGACCACATCACTCCTGTTCTGAAGTCTTTACACTGGCTTCCTGTGTGTCAAAGAATAGATTTCAAAATACTGCTGCTGGTTTATAAAGCACTGAATGGTTTAGGCCCAAAATACATTTCTGACCTCCTGCTAAACTATGAACCATCCAGATCTCTCAGGTCTTCAGGGACTGGTCAGCTTTCTGTCCCCAGAGTCAGAACTAAACATGGAGAAGCAGCGTTCAGTTATTATGCTCCAAATATCTGGAACAAACTCCCAGAAACCTGCAGGTCCGCTGCAACTCTTACTACTTTTAAATCCAGGCTGAAGACTTTTCTTTTTGTCGCTGCTTTTAATTGAACTTTTCATATCTTAAACTGCACTGTAACTTTTATCCATGTACTTTTTCTAAACGTAATTAAACTCCATGACATTTATGAGAGGGACTGCTCGAAAGCAGAGATATTTGGAATATCTGGCATCGACGGATGAAAAATAGTGTTTTGGTAACACGGAGTGTTTTGGTAACACTTTAAAGACTTTGTTATGGAAGCAAAGCAGGGGAGGGGGTGTGTACAGCCTCCTGAGGGTCCGATTGTGGATGTCATGCGAGCAAAATATGTTGAAGAAAGTCTGTCTAAATTAAATCATATTTTAGACTGCACTGTAACTTTTATCCATGTATTTTTCCTTAATGTTTATTTTATTAGCACTGTAACTTTTATCCATGTACTTTTTCTTGTAATGTTTAATTGAACTATTCATATTTTAGACTGCACTGTAACTTTTATCCATGTATTTTTCCTTAATGTTTATTTTATTAGCTTTTCTTTTTTAATGCTTAATGTCTTTCATTTCTTTTTTGTAAAGCACTTTGAATTACCCTGCGTCGAAAAGTGCTATATAAATAAACTTGCCTTGCCTTGCCTTGCACAGATACCATTGTTTTTACAGTGCAATAGAGCATTCAAGCTATAGAGTTTTCATTCTTCTTAAAAGTTGCAACATAAGGTTTTTTTAAGGTGTAATGTGTATCTTGTTTTTTTTCAGGCTTGTGTGGAAATTACAATGGTAAACCTGGTGATGACTTACTGAAACCGGATGGCACCCTGGCTAACCACATTAACGTCTTCGGACACAGCTGGAAGGTGTGTATCAGCTGAGATCTGGGGTGGCTGAGCATCCTACACAAACCTGAACCGACCAAAAAAACACACACATTAAAAACTCCATTAGGTCATATACTGTCAAATTGAACAGTATATGAAACACAAAGCCAGCACATAGTCCATACAGTAGAAATAATAACGTGTTGCTACATGGTGGACATGTCAGAAGGAGAATGACGTCACACCTTCAACAATGTTCTCTGAAAAAGCTTCAAAAAAACTTAAAATTTTATTTTTATTATTTTATTATCTTTGCTTTGTAATGTCTGTTGTAAAGTTGTATAATGTGTTTTTAATGTATTTATTCCTAAAAAGTATTTTAATTTGTTTTGTAAAGCACTTTGAATTGTCGCGTACAGAAAAGCGCTATATAAATAAACTTGCCTTGCCTAAAATGTATACTGTACATCTTAAGGTCCTTACACACCGCACCGATAGATGACGATAGATGTCGATAGATGTCGATAGATGTCGGGCCGTCGATAAGCGTTGTATCGCCCTACTCAGATTGGTGTGCCTTGGTGTGTACCGCACCGTCGTGTCTTTTCGGCCGTGCCGACACCTTCCGCTGCCGATTCGAAATGTGGAATCGGTGGGCAGTCGGCTAAAGGCCGCCGGCCAAAGAAATCACTCTGATTGGCTGTTCAGCTAGCAAATCAGTGCATGAGAAGCGAAACGGAAGTGAGGGACCCAAACAAACTATTAAGAAGGCAAATATGAGATTTCATTTAACTCCAGCTCTCGACACAGGTTCGGGAAAGCCCTGTGAGCTTCTCGCTGTAGAGGGAAAATGGAACGCACACGCTATGTGTTGTTTGTTTATATCACGCAGTCTGTTCTTCTTCTCTCGGTGTATCACACAGTCTGTCTTCCGGTTGCCTCTTTTGAATGACGAATACACGCTGAAGTCGTTGCGGCGCGTTCCAGTGCGACACAA
Source organism: Pseudochaenichthys georgianus (assembly GCF_902827115.2). Classification (NCBI taxonomy): domain Eukaryota; kingdom Metazoa; phylum Chordata; class Actinopteri; order Perciformes; family Channichthyidae; genus Pseudochaenichthys; species Pseudochaenichthys georgianus. Next base: position 3,736,626 of record NC_047518.2, on the reverse strand, counting down.
ATGGCAAGAGGCGAGGCGACGTTCTGTCGAGACGTGTTCTTTGGTGTCCGCTTGGTGTCAGCTTGGTGTGTAAGAGGCTTTAAAATGAAGAGCATGCTGTGTATGCCAAGTCAAAAACAATTGGAGATGCATGACCATTTGCTGCAACGACTTGATCAAATAATGTCAACAAAAAAACTAACATCAGTTAAGAGAAAGCTGAAGATAAAGTGAGTTTTAAGAAGAGGTGTTAAAGAGGATACTGAGTTGTCCTGCCTGAGATGTAAAGCTTTAATGAACAACAGTAAATGTGATCAGTAATCCTACCACCTGTTACTAACAGCCTACCAAACAATAGAAAGAGAAACACAATTACATTTGGACCTGATTTAGTTAATAACAAGCCAACACTTCTCAAAAATCTCTCGTCTTATGTCAACATCTTTTTCGTTACTCGTTAACACTTAAAAACCTCTGCATGTGTCCACTGCTGCTGTGATGTCGTTGCCTGCAGGCGGGGGGGGATGCCGGCTGCACCAGTGACTGTCCTAATGGGAAATGTCCGGAGTGTGAGCCTGCGCTGACCCTACGATACCAGGACAAGAAATACTGCGGCATCATCGCTGACGAGCAGGGACCCTTTGGGTAAGTGTACTCTCCATGACTCCCTGGGAAGATGCCGAGACAGAGATGATGCTGTGTGACGCCATTTTGACATTCACACCGGCACATTGTAAACTGAAGCTGCTTATGCTAATGTGTTTCTCATCTTTCAGTCCCAAGCACAGAACGGGTTCTTTTCAGACTTTCCATCTCAATGTCACTGAAGACATGTTTCCTTTGTCCTTGTGCTGTTAGAATGATGTCTACAGTTAGTCCTTTATGTCTGATACACACTACCAGAGGAATGATTGAAGTTAAGGAGGATGTAACGTGTCCCCCTTCCTGGCGAAGAACACTTTTTATTTGGCTGCAGATAAAAAAAGAGAATGATATGATTCCATGGCCAGGCCTACAGTACTCAACATCTAGCATGTGCCTGCTTTATAAAGTGACCTCCTCCTGGGTAAAGCAAGACAGTGTTTTAAAAACCAACAGCTAAATGCTTTTGGATATTTAAGAGCCCAGTCCTCAAACGGGTTGCTCTGATTATTAAAGTGTCTCTGTCTCTGCCCCTGCAGAAAGTGTCACAGTAAACTGGACCACACCTCCTTCCTCACAGAGTGTGTTTTCGATCTGTGCATGTACCAAGGCCACGCCTCGGCACTGTGCAACAGCCTATCAGCTTTCAGCACCACTTGTCAAGAGGCGGGAGCAACAGTGGGGAGCTGGAGAACCCAACAGTTTTGTCGTAAGACACACACACACACACACACACACACACACACACACACACACACACACACATGCATACTGACTGACTCTACATCCATCCATTATGTTTTGTTCAGAATGTAGCGTTCACTAACCCCACAATAATGACAGCATGTTTAAGGCGGTGCATGCGGCCACTGGGCCCTTCTGTTGTTAATAAATAAATAAATGTCACTTTTTATGTACAGGCAAACGTAACTCTTGTTTCTAACCTGTCCCGATAATGTCCTCTGATGTTCGATCATAAAAGACACAAGCATTCCTCAGGAACATTGTCTTTCCTTGTGTGTCTGCAGCTCCGTCATGCGGTGCCAACAGTCACTATGAGCAGTGTGGCCCCCCCTGCCCGCTCACCTGCAGCGGCCTCGCCCCCCCGGAGGGCTGCGACAGGAGCGCCCCCTGCTCAGAAGGCTGTGTGTGTGACGATGGATTCATGCTGAGTGATGACAAGTGTGTCCCTCTGTCAGAGTGTGGCTGCCAGTACGAGGGACAGTACTATCTGAGTGGACAGGTACAGATGTGACGTCCCCTCTCAGTGCTGCGTCCTCTGCCGTCACCTCTACTGACGTCTGCTCTCTCCTCAGGTGTTCTATCTAGGAACGGCATGCAACACTCGTTGTGTGTGTACGGACGACGGACAAGTGCAGTGTGATCCTAAATCTGGCTGTTCAGCCAATGAGAAGTGTGTAGTGAAAGGAGGCTCCTCCTCCTGTGCTCCCAAAGGGGTGGGCTCCTGCTCTGTGAGTGGCGGCAGGATGCTCAGGTCCTTCGATGGACAGGTAAGTTCTGCACCAGTCAAAAAGTAAGCATATTATCTCGAGTAATGTATCTGAGTGTATTATAGTAACACAGGCACATATCGATAGTACATTATTTGAATATCTATTTATGTAATGACATCAAGGTTTCTGATTGCTCTCCACTTTCGAACTGTTTGTATCTATTTGTGACATGTTTCAAATGTTCTCCATAAGAAGCATCCACATCTAAAAGTCATGTTTTTGTTCTTAACAATGTGTTCTGGATGTTTTATAAGGATAGCTTACCACTTCATATTAACATCCTCCTCCTCCTCCTCCTCCTCCTCCTCCTCCTCCTCCTCCTCCTCCTCCTCCAGGCATATCCTCTGTGGGGAGACTGTGTGTTCTTGTTGGCACAAGTGGGAGAGAACGAGGCAGGGCTGGAAGCCTTCACGGTGTTTGTACATCAGCAAACCCACGAGGATGCTTCCGTCTCTCGCAGTGTGGAGCTCCAGGTTTACGACATGGAGGTCACTTTGAAGTCAGGGGTCATCTGGGAGATCAAGGTATGATTGACAGGTTAGGTATGAAGTGTGTTCTCACGTCCAATGCTTTCAAAGCAGAAGTTAAAGTGAGCATCTATGGAACACTCTGTTCTCACGTTGACTTCACACCGTCAGCTTATCGTCATGACGTCCAGGTCCTTCTGGACAACAGACAGCTCTACGTTGGATCCTCTGGGTACAGTCTCAGTCTGCAGTGCCTCAGGGGTGGGCTGTACACTGGGATGAACCCATGGTCCCAGCTCACGTGATGTAATACTGTGTCCCCTTCTGTGTCTCAGGTTGATGACATCAGAGTCTTCCTCCCTGTGGCCCTGGCTGATGGGAAAGTGCGAGCACATCAAAATGGCATCAACATCATCATCGAGAGTGACTTTGGTCTGAGGCTGAGCTACGACACGTTGGCAGGGGTGATCCTGCAGCTCCCCTCCACCTATCACAGCGCTCCAAAGGGTCTCTGTGGGAACTACAACGGGGAGCTGTCTGATGACCCGCCCTCAGCAGACACAGAGGTGCTCATAGAGCCATGTGAGCCCAGCTGTGGGGCCACTTCCTGTCCTGAGCCCGACGAGAGTAAGGTCCCAGATGCCCAACAGGCCTGTGACATCATCCAATCTAAGAAGGGTCCCTTTTCAGGATGCCACTCAGCAGTGGCCCCGACTCCAGACTACGAGGCGTGTGTCAGGCAAGGATCCCCTTCTGTCAAAGTCCTGTGTCTGATACGAACAGTAACTGGGATCCAGGGTTAGGGTTCCTCTAATCCCACGTCCACCTGCTCCACACTGTGACTCACTGTACCATTGTGTGTGTGTGTGTGTGTGTGTGTGTGTGTGTGTGTGTGTGTGTGTGTGTGTGTGTGTGTGTGCGTGCGTGTGTGTGTGTGTGTGTGTGTGTGTGTGTGTGTGTGTGTGTGTGTGTGTGTGTGTGTGTGTGTGTGTGTGTGTATGTGTGTGTGTGTGTGTGTGTGTGCACGCGTGCGTGCGTGCGTGTGTGTATGTGTATGTGTGTGTGTGTGTGTGTGTGTGTGTGTGTGTGTGTGTGTGTGTGTGTGTGTGTGTGTGTGTGTGTGTGTGTGTGTGTGTGTGTGTGTGTGTGTGTGTGTGTGTGTTCATCACCTGGTAAAAGTGTGGTTTATTTCATTTACTTTATGGATATCCTATAATAATATATGATAATATATATCGGTGATCTTTATTTTGTATTAATAATCAAAATCTGCAAAGTAACTAAACAGTAAAAAGTACCATATTTTCCAACAAAATGTAAAGTGTGCGAGTACAAAGTAGCATACTGTGGAAACACATGTAAAGTGTGCGAGTACAAAGTAGCATACTGTGGAAACACATGTAAATTGCAAGGACCTACATTTGTTTAGCTTTGGGTACTGGAGTTAAAGTACGTACTTCCTTTCCATCAGTGGCATACGGTGCTCTGTGCTCAAGGACTGGGTCAGATTCACTTGACCTGCACAGATGTTCTGATCAGACC
>NC_047518.2:3053974-3054038 GCF_902827115.2 Pseudochaenichthys georgianus | reverse complement strand
GGTCATGTACTGTGGACAACACCCACAGCAGCAGATTCAGGTGAAGTGTCTTGCCCAAGGACAC
>NC_047518.2:2968651-3053474 GCF_902827115.2 Pseudochaenichthys georgianus | reverse complement strand
TGTAAGTTGCAAACAGGTGAATGTTATGGATGTTTTTAGTTCAGGTGTTTAACAGTCTTATGGCCTGTGTAATGAAACTGTCCCTGCATCTGGTGGTTTTAGTCATGATGCTGCGGTAATGCCTGCCAGACGGCAGCAGACTGAACAGTTTGTGGCTGGGGTGATGGGGGGTCTTTTATTATCCTGAGGGATTTCTTCCTGAGCCGCTGGGAGTAAAGGTCCTCCATGGATGGCAGCTCCGTCCTTGTGATGGGCTGTGCAGCTTTCACCACCCTCTGTAAAGCCTTACGATTCACTCAGTAGTAATGATTTTATGTGCTTTTTTAATGATACAATTGTTACTCTTAGAAACAAAATTAATGACCTCTTGCCTTTGACCAGTATAGTGTTATCAACAGCTCCCGAAAACACAAGTTCTAATATTACATTAGAATGCTTTTCAGCCATAAACTATGAACAATTTAATTGAATGATTCTTTCTTCTAAACCTTTAGTATTCAACTAAAATTCAACGAGGTCCAGTTAGAGGAAATCTCCCCATGCAAAGGTCCGGAACATCAAAATGTATGAGGGGCCGTGTAGGCCAACATTCAAACTCACCTCGCACACACACTACTGAAAACATCTGGCCTTGCACACACACTACTGAAATACTCTCACGTTCACTACTGAACACCTCACACACACACTACTGAACACATCTGGCCTTGCACACACACTACTGAAATACTCTCACATTCACTACTGAACACCTCACACACACACACTACTGAAAAGTAAGCCTCACACACACACACTACTGAAAACATCTGGCCTTGCACACACACTACTGAAATCCTCTCACATTCACTACTGAACACCTCACACACCAACCCAGTCTCACAGCATTTCGTGTTCACCAACACGATTTTTAATCTATTGATTCGTGTTCACCATCACGATTTGCCCCTTTTTTTCGTGTTGCACAGCACGATTTTAAAAGCAATGTATTTCTACTGGTAATGTGTTTCGTGCCTGCAGGCTGCAGCACGTCTTTTTCTCCGGTCGGGTCGTGGAAGACCGGAAGCTGTGTGGTTCATAAAAACATGTTCTTACTCAATATCAAGCCACAATTATTGCTTTTATTTTAAATCGTATAATTTCGGACTTTTGTTGCCGTCTGTGAGGAAAATAAATGGGGCTCAGAGCCTCAGGATACTGAAATCTGTATTTATAATATCCTATTTCCTTCTAATTTGTTATTCTTTTCAAAATAACACACTGTTATTTACTCACCAATAACACACAATTATCCTTGCTTTTATTTATTGGTTTAATTCCATAATCTCGGGCTTTTTTGGTGTCCGTCAGGAACTGAATTTCAAAATAAAAATAACCGGAAACAGACGTAGGCCTATAAAGGACATTTCGAGCATCATTGCGATTGTCAACATTTCTGACTTTAGGATGGCCGAAGACACTACACTACCCATAATCCCCAGCTATCGTTTAGGACTACAGTTCCCGTAAGGTTACGCAGAGCGTCAAACAGCTGTGTGAAATGGAACGAAACCACGCCAGACTATCCAAAACTGGAATCGAACACCCCTCCAGAACTACACATGCTGGCTATTGTGTTTCGCAAAATGTTCTATGGGACGTCTCTACTGAACGTTTTCGTTTTTCCCACAATTAGAAGTTGCCATTATTAAACACATTGGTGTTATCAAATGTAAAACATATAATTAATAAATGGGTGAAAATCACTTGTGTCCATAATGCGCAGCATTATATTAATGCCGTATACCCACATGACAGCTCATTGCTACTTTGTAATTCTACTCCACTACAATTCAGAGGTTAACCTGGTATTTTTACTCCACTGCATTTATTTGAGTTACTTTGCAGATTCTGATTAATTATGTGAAATATAAACAACCCTTAAATCAGACTTTAGTTACACCTGAGTAAAATTCAGGTAAGGTGATTGTCAAGTGCCAACAATCAGGAGAGATATTTGATAGTTGGTGCTTGAGAAGACTAAACATGTATCTGCAATTGACATGAATGGAAACAAGTAATAAAGTATATTCATTACTCGTTATTCTCTACTAATAGTTCATTAAAGACTGTATATTATGGCTATTTTGCACATCCCTTTCAATATTTCAAAGGTTTATTGACATATCATACACAACTATGGTGTAGTTATGCAATGAATGAAAAACTTGGGTCACAGGTTCCTCAACAGTGCATTACAAGACATCTATCAATATGTGTGTACCTCCACCATATTCTGCACATTTCTTATTCTATCTACATACATAAGAGTATAATTAATGTGTATAATATCAGTTAAAATAAGTGCTTCAACATAGTTAACATTGCAGGAAAGCAATATATTAGACGTTAATTACTTTGTCAGGCTTAATATTTAATATTTAATGTTTAATAAAGGTTAATCCGTTTTCTTTTTGCACCTCCTCCTATTAATATCTTTGTACATCCTGCACTAAACTGTTTTATTGTAGATATCATTATAATATCTTCTTGATTTTTATATTCTATATTTCTATATTTATACTTTCCCCCTAGAAAGTATTTACTCTTAATATTTTTGTATCAAATATAACACATAAAAACAATAATTCAATAACGTGCTTAACCACTAGGAGGGGCACACAAGGGCACACAGCCATAATAACTTTGTATTATTAGTGTGTATGTACAACATCTGAAGATGTATAGTTGTTATGCATGCTTTCACATCATTTTACAGCATATTGCTATACTATTTCAGACTCAGTATTTACATTCTTACATTCAAAGAAAATCAGTAATATCTTTAAAAACTACAGTCCTTTTCTATCAGCTGTGCACCGTTATGGTGTAAATATAACCTATCTATGAATTAGATCAAATGTAAAAGTCTGCCGAATTGGTGTCGATACTGCAAGGAGACGTATTGTGTGAAGAGAAATTGAAGATGTTGTTTAATTGTTGATATATTTATGATCCACGTCAAGTATTCAGTTTCGGCGCCATTTCTTCCAGTTTTTCCAAGGTCTTCTCATCAGGGCTCTCTAAATAAAGAACTACGTCAGATCTGTAATATGTAATGAAGCCGAACCGTGTATTACAATGCCGTTATGTGATGACTTTCAAAGAGAAAAGCAAGAGCACTTGGAATTAAGTATTATTTTATACTTTTAAAATGTTTTCCGGATTTCATATAATATAAACACCAAATCCCAGCATGCATTGCGGCTAACACATCCAACCAGCGAGCTTAAAACCATAGCTGAGGATCTTGGGTAATCGCTCGAAATGCCTACGTCTGTTTCCGGTTATATTTATTTTGAAATTCAGTTCCTGACGGACGCCAAAAAAGCCCGAGATATGGAATTAAACCAATAAATAAAAGCAAGGATAATTGTGTGTTATTGGTGAGTAAATAACAGTGTGTTATTTTGAAAAGAATAACAAATTAGAAGGAAAAAAAGATTTAAAAATACAGATTTCAGTATCCTGAGGCTCTGAGCCCCATTTATTTTCCTCACAGACGACAACAAAAGTCCGAAATTATACGATTTAAAATAAAAGCAATAACTGTGGCTTGATATTGAGTAAGAACATGTTTTTATGAACCACACAGCTTCCGGTCTTCCACGACTCGACCGGAGAAAAAGACGTGCTGCAGCCTGCAGGCACGAAACACGTTACCAGTAGAAATACATTGCTTTTAAAATCGTGCTGTGCAACACGAAAAAAAGGGGCAAATCGTGTTGGTGAACACAAATCAATAGATTAAAAATCGTGTTGGTGAACACGAAATGCCGTGAGACTGGGTTGCACACACACACTACTGAAAACAGCTGGCCTTGCACACACACTACTGAAATCCTCTCACATTCACTACTGAACACATCACACACACACACACACACACACACACACACACACACACACACACACACACACACACACACACACACACACACACACACACACACACACACACACACACACACACACACACACACACACACACACACACACACACACACACACACACACTACTGAAAATTAAGCCTCACACACACACTACTGAAATCCTCTCACATTCACTACTGAAACCTCACACACACAATACTGAAAATTAACCTCACACACACACTCCTGAAAAACATTTTACTGAAAGGTTCTCAGTAGGGAATGTGCATGTGTTTCACCTATGTGTGTGTGAGGGGATTCTTGCTGTAACGGAAGTCATTCTAATGTAACGGATGTCATTCTAATGTAACGGAAGTCAGTGGTCTCTTTGCTAGCCCCGTTAGCTTCATTAGCTCCAGGCTGCTACTCCGAAGTGTTTGTTGTGTTGATGCCTGGTGGAGTATTCTTCATTGAAATATCGCACTTATCGTATGGCTCTGCGGTTCAAACAGACCGTCCATGAATGCAGTTTATTCGGTAAGTGAAATTCAAGCACTTTATTTCTTACTTGTCTTTTTATTCAGCTAACAAGCGAGACGAAGCTACATCTGTGCTAACGATGCTATCCGTAGCATACAAGTTAAAACATAATGGAGAAGTGTAAACATTAAGAAGGATTATACTGTAAAACATAAGGCTTCTCGGTGAGGTTGGTAAAATAAGGTCATGCTTGTACATTAGTTAGTTTGCTAGTTAGGTAACTGTATGCATTGTTATTGTTAATTTAAAATAGCTATGCTCGACGATGCAGACAGCTAGCGTCACATTAGTGTTGAAGAGCAGAGTACTGTATGAGATTAACCTCACTATAAGATCTGTGTATCTGAAAAATATGAATCTCACATTTCCAGTTGGTTCCAGAAATAACGTTAACGTAGATATTGCAATATGGTTTGAAACTAGCTGGAAATAAGGTCTGTGGTTGAGACGCATTTAAGAGACGGGTCACGTTTTGTTCAGCCGGATAATATCCACATGTCTACCCTACTTTTATAATTTTCAAATCATAAATCTAGTTGCCAGAAGCAAAATGCTAACGGTATGCTTAAAGGAACTGCAGCTGCTTCAACGTCACGCCGATTTAAGATCCATATTCAAACATACAGATTATAAATGGTACAAGTTGAAGCGTTTGTTTGAACAGTTTGCAGGAACTTGCTTTCAAGCAGAACTTGAAAATGTACATAAATAGCTGACGTTAATAATTCTAACTAGCTGTGTAGATCTGCTGCACTATTTACTACAGCCCGGCTGTCCGCAGCCGACTTTATAACAGTATTAAGTGAAAACCATTCAAAATATTTTATAGAATAAATCCGTTATCCAAATCCCATAAAAACACAAGACAACCAGCAATTAGACAATACCCTGTGTCGTATTTTTGTCGGATGAATGCAAGCTGATATTGTCACTTTTTAAAAAACCTAAATAAGGGTTGTTCCCTCTTGTTTTCTCTTTGTTAGGATAATACTACAGAAAATGGGCTCCGCGGAAGGTGACACCCTTGCAAACCAAAAAAGAGAAATACAAGTATTTGTATTCCCCCCGGTCTGCACGTTTTACGTTGCTTAAGGTAAGTGAACATGAAACTATTCAGCATAACTTTCAATAATAATCTACGGTATTTATTGAGTTTTGGGATATTACTTGCATACAAATCTATAATGCCTTAGGTTTCTAAAACATACAATATGTGGTAAATTCAACAGTGGACCCAGCAAAGATTCACATTTTTGCACGATTTGTTATTGATTTGTTGCTGTTACTTAATTATACTTTTAATAAATTCAAGTCAAGCTTAGTTACATGTGATGGTAGCTATATGCTCTTACCTGTGTGCCTCCTCCGCAACCAGACTGTATTCAAACTCTTAAGTACCAGTTCTATCTACTTTAAACAATTAAAAAGACACAATCAACTACATTTATTGATATACCAATCTTTATTTTTGGGGCCTCTTCTTCTTTTAAATTAAACTTTCAGACATGAGATATTGAAATACAGTAATAGTTTTGTCTATTTAAAAAAGAATGAGCCATTCCTTACAGTTAACTTCATATTTCTTATTGTCTAAAGCATTTATGACACACATTTCCCCCTCATATTCACAGTGTGGATCAATTGAGACAGCGTGCAGAGACTTTGGGAGAAACCTCAGCGTGACGGATGTCCTGTCTGTGGGTTTGGCTGGAGAAGGTGGAGAGGTCTTTCTCTGGGTGGAGGACCAGGCCTGATGAAGAAACCACCTAACTGCATCTGTGAGCCCATACTGGGCTCAGCTGCCACAAACAAATGATGGTCCTGTTTGACTTTGTGTTCACAATAAAAGTGTAGTTTCTTAGTGAATGTCCTGTATTGGTCTTTAATCTGAAATCAGCTTTTCATTTTCTTCTTGCCCCTCTGAGAAAACGGTGAGGCAGTTGTGTCCTTCAGGTATGTCCTTTCCTAACAGAAATGACAAGAAACATATGACATTATTGCAGAGCAAGTGTGTTATTTATGAAACGTTTGTTTATTTAGCGGCTGTAGAAATAATGTATTTTTTAAATTTCAATGTGTTTTTTTAATTCATCACTTTGTACTACAAAGATAATCAGATTATGAATGAACAGTCTGCAGTTAATCAACATTAAAATATCTTATTAAATAATATTCAACTGCTCAGTTGTCTCACTGCAAGAACCACTTTTACCACGTCTTTTACAGACAATATGTAGAAATTCTCACAATGTAAAATAATAATTGCCTTAAATACATTGAAGTTTGAAAGCTGATTATAGTTGTTACTTTATCTATTTAAACCAGAACGCTTCTCGATTCTCCTTGTACCTTTGAGTCCATGCTGAAGTTCACTGATGTTAGGAATAGGTCTGTCTCTCGTGGTCAGCATCCTCTGGTCTGTCTGCCGCATCACCTGGAAACTTTAAACTAAAATATATATATATATATATATATATATATATATATATATATATGTAAAGTAACAATGTGTTGGTCACAGACTTTTTTACATGCAAATGTCATGTGATAATCTTTTTGTTATCCTTAAAGAAAGTGCTGGATATCAAAGCCCTTACTGTATCTTATCAGTTGGATTGTGTATTATTGTATAGTTGTGGTCCTTTTTATTTTAGAATCGTTTTTCATGAGACAGTCAATTTAAATATTTGTCCTATGCCATATTCACATTCATTTGTAACACACACGTAAGGGTAAAAGACAAACATCTTCAACAAATGTAATGCAATGAATAAGCTTCATTGTCACAGAAGCACACATAACGTCATATCTAATATTTAAACAAATCATTTCCTTGTCCCTAAAGCATTGACTGAGCTATTTTTCGTCCTCAAATGCAGGCATTAAGTTACATGTTCACGTTCTGCTGCCACAATAAGTCGGTTTCTCCAGTGTAATGATAATAAAATGCTAAGTAAGTATTGGTAATAATATTAATAAAAACAACAACGTTTGGGTTCGTTCGTTTAATATGATGAACGTTAACCAGTAAGCTTCAATAATCAACTCCAGCTCAACAAACCATATTGCAATATCTACGTTAACGTTATTTCTGGAACCAACTGGAAATGTGAGATTCATATTTTTCAGATACACAGATCTTATAGTGAGGTTAATCTCATACAGTACTCTGCTCTTCAACACTAATGTGACGCTAGCTGTCTGCATCGTCGAGCATAGCTATTTAAATTAACAATAATGCATACAGTTACCTAACTAGCAAACTAACTAATGTACAAGCATTACCTTATTTTACCAACCTCACCGAGAAGCCTTATGTTTTACAGTATAATCCTTCTTAATGTGTTACACTTCTCCATTATGTTTTAACTTGTATGCTACGGATAGCATCGTTAGCACAGATGTAGCTTCGTCTCGCTTGTTAGCTGAATAAAAAGACAAGTAAGAAATAAAGTGCTTGAATTTCACTTACCGAATAAACTGCATTCATGGACGGTCTGTTTGAACCGCAGAGCCATACGATAAGTGCGATATTTCAATGAAGAATACTCCACCAGGCATCAACACAACAAACACTTCGGAGTAGCAGCCTGGAGCTAATGAAGCTAACGGGGCTAGCAAAGAGACCACTGACTTCCGTTACATTAGAATGACTTCCGTTACAGCAAGAATCCCCTCACACACACATAGGTGAAACACATGCACATTCCCTACTGAGAACCTTTCAGTAAAATGTTTTTCAGGAGTGTGTGTGTGAGGTTAATTTTCAGTATTGTGTGTGTGAGGTGTTCAGTAGTGAATGTGAGAGGATTTCAGTAGTGTGTGTGTGAGGCTTAATGTGTGTGTGTGTGTGTGTGTGTGTGTGTGTGTGTGTGTGTGTGTGTGTGTGTGTGTGTGTGTGTGTGTGTGTGTGTGTGTGTGTGTGTGTGTGTGTGTGTGTGTGAGGTGTTCAGTAGTGAATGTGAGAGGATTTCAGTAGTGTGTGTGCAAGGCCAGATGTTTTCAGTAGTGTGTGTGTGAGGTGTTCAGTAGTGAATGTGAGAGGATTTCAGTAGTGTGTGTGTGAGGCTTAATTTTCAGTAGTGTGTGTGTGAGGTGTTCAGTAGTGAATGTGAGAGGATTTCAGTAGTGTGTGTGCAAGGCCAGATGTTTTCAGTAGTGTGTGTGTGTGTGTGTGTGTGTGTGTGTGTGTGTGTGTGTGTGTGTGTGTGTGTGTGTGTGTGTGTGTGTGTGTGTGTGTGTGTGTGTGTGTGTGTGTGTGTGAGGTGTTCAGTAGTGAACGTGAGAGTATGTCAGTAGTGTGTGTGCAAGGCCAGATGTGTTCAGTAGTGTGTGTGTGAGGTGTTCAGTAGGGAACGTGACAGTATTTCAGTAGTGTGTGTGCAAGGCCAGATGTGTTCAGTAGTGTGTGTGTGAGGTGTTCAGTAGGGAACGTGACAGTATTTCAGTAGTGTGTGTGCAAGGCCAAATGTTTTCAGTAGTGTGTGTGCGAGGTGAGTTTGAATTTTGGCCTACACGGCCCCTCATAAAAATGTCTAACTTGCTTTATGAATTAGTGTTATATATATTGAAGTAGCTGTAGCTTTATCAACGTCTGCATGTAATCAACAACTGACTGCCAATCAAAAAAAAAAAAGTACAATTCATAGACAACAATATTTATTGTCAATTAACATTGAACTATACAGATATACAGTAAATACTGTGGATATGTGTAATGTTCCTCTCGGGCTGTATTTCAAAATAAAATTGAGAAAATAGCTTTTGAAAATATGTGCATCTTAAAACACCAAAAATTGCTTTTTTTTGGAGAACAAGCACAGTGATATTGTGGTATGAGTTGGCACCTTAAATGAGCAACACACTGAGGAACAGAGCAGTGAGGAGTGTTTCGCAGAGCACGGTTTACAGGTCAACCAGGATCAGATAAGCAGCCTATCATTTCATTGATCAGGTTTTAGTTTGCCCCGAGTTACTAGGAAAAGGTTTCCAGACTTACCTGCAGCTGTATAAAGTAATACTTTTACTCAAGTATTGTGAGGGACGTGTACTTTCCTTGAGTATTTAAATGTTGCTACTTTGTACTTCTACTCCACTAGAGTTCAGAGGTAAATGGTGTACTTCTACTCCACTACATGTATTCAATACCTTTAGTAACTTCACAGATGTGGATGAATGATGGTAAATATAACCAAGTGTTGAATCAGACTTTAGTTCCACCTGGAGTAAATCCACCAGCTACCCTGCAGAATACAAAGTCATTCAAACTAGCTGCACCTTCACCAGCTTTGAGAACACTTTCATGATCAATCATTATAAAACATATCATAGATATTATTCTGAAATGGACCAATCTGCACAATGACTACTTTTACTTTTGGTACTTTAACTATATTTTGATGCTAATACTTTTGTACTTTTACTTGAGTAACATTTTGAATGCAGGACTTTTACTTGTAACAGAGTATTCATACCCTTTCTGAGTACTTCTCCCACCTCTGCTACCAAGTCCCAGTCCAGCCAGGTTTGAGACTTCCACCTCAGGTTTATCATTTGGCCAGACCCAAACACAGCGTTTCCTCCAGAAGTCTCTGCGACGCTGTGAACATAAGTCAGAGTCAAACTGCAGCACATGTCACATTTATCACAATGCAGCACAGGCTGCGGTTATTACCTACTTAAAGGGAACCTATCATGCAACATGCACTTTTGTATGTATTTTATACATGAATGTGTCCCTGGTGTGTCAGGGAACTCACCAAGTGTCAGAAAACACAACCTTCTCTCTTTTCCTCCATACCAAATCTCTAAAAACGGGGCTGCAACGGAGCTGTTTATTATTTGAATGTATCTGACGTCAGAAACGGGTGCTCCGCCTATATAGGCAACTCTCCACCTATCAGGGGAATGAGAGACCGCTCGAAAGCGCTGGAGACACTGTAGTACATATGCCAGGCCTGTAAGTGGCGCTGTAGTCTGCCACAAAAGCAGAATCAGCCCTTGCAAAAACAGGGCTGGAAAAGAGCAAATGGAACGAAATGAGGCATGGCTAAAATGCATTATCTGTTTGGTATTTTGAAATAAAAAACTTCACAGACATGTTTTATAGGTATGGCCCTACAATATATGTTTCAAATATAGCATGATAGGTCCACTTTAAAATGTAGAGCCCAGACACTGCACTATGTTTCATACTACATGGCTTCTTAGTACACTAGAAAAATGATGTATTACACTTTAGGATATTTATAATAATAGGTCATCTTCACCCATGGCAATACATGTGGCATCATGGAGGAGAGATTAGATTTCCTTTAAAAGTCATGAAAATAAAATAAGGGAAATGACAGCAAATAAAGAGCAGTTATTTTTGTTAACATATAAACAGATTTACACATAATTAATATGCATGCCAATATGTAAAGAGTACATAATCCATGTTTTTCCTTTTTTTAAATGTATATATTAAGCTGCTAGGAAATCACAAAACATAATATTTTCAGGGTTTGAATTCCACCTCAAAAGTTGCCCACTACAACGTGCTGCAATGTTCACTTTGGTTTTGTTTGCGACAGTGGATTAGTCTCTTCTGACTGTTCAATATTCTATCAATCCTTTTGACAGTGGACATCTCTGTTTTCTTCTTGTATGATCAGTGTTTGGGTCCAGACATTCAAATTAGTAAGGAGTCTCCAGTAGGGATGGGTATCGTTTGAAATGTATCGATTCCGATTCCGCTTATCGATTCCCCGTTTCGATTCCAAAATTGTAAAAGAAAGAGGTCAAACGTTTAGATAACAAAAATATCTTTATTCTTTTAAGCTTTAACTAACATTTTTACAAATAAAAAATATACATGCAATACAAATGTATTGCACAAGAGCTGTGCTTTATTTTAAATGAGCTATGCCTGTGGCAAGCTATTAACAGGCATTACACTGTGCCTTGTCTTTTTCTTTCTTAGTGTAGTGGAGCATCACTTCAGAGCGTTTACCGCGACCCATCTTTGGTGTTATGAAGTGACTGAGCTCGTGAACTGTCTACGGGAGGGCGGGGGAGCCTTGCTGCGGGGCAACTGTGGACCTCTGTCGCCTGTCAGCACAATTTACATGATGCCGTTTTAAAAAATGAAGGGCGGTGCCGGCCATCAGCGAAACGAGCCGGCCACCAACGGCCCGCTGACGACCGGCCGTTCTGTGATTCTCCAGAACACACAGATGGCCAGTCCGCCCTTACCCTGTATTCCACCGGGTACCCATACAAAATACACAATTTCGGTTCTGCTTAACGGTTCCTAAATGCGGTAGACCCTGTATTCCACCGGGTCCGTCTGCGCCGCGGTGACCCGCTGGAATACAGGGTCTACCGTATTTAGGAACCGTTAAGCAGAACCAAAATTGTGTATTTTGTATGGGTGCCCGGTACCCGGCATTTTCTTATCGGTTCTCATCTGGAACCGAGTTTCGGTTCCCAACCCCAGTCTCCAGTGTAGTTCACAGGAGGTCTGCTCACTGAGGAACTACGAAAGAGGCGACCAGTCCTAGCTAACATCAAGAGAGACATTCTGATGGAAGATCAGAGAGAATCTGCTACATTTTCATGACTTAATTTCTCTGCTAGCCTGAGAGGACAGGATGAGGAAGGCCTGCCGAGAACTTCAAAACACACAGACTTTGAATGTTCAAAATGTAACCTTTTATTTACTGTACATTTATGGTTTTACAGTTATACACATAAGATGTCACCAGCTTGATCACTTCATCTCAACCTCGGTTTGACTTTGGTTCATTCTGTTTGGTTTTTTAAATAAGCTGTTTTACTCTCCTCTTTGAAACAACACTCAGACTGTGTAATAGACAGAACTGAGTCCAGAAGCTTGATGTTCTGGTCATGCTCCAGTGGCTGTGGAGTATTTTCAGGCAAAAACAAACCCTGAGCCATCACTGCAGTTGGACCAACATGTGAACTGGTGAACACGTGAGACAAAGTCATAGATGTTCTTCTTCCAAATAAATCTTTATGTTCTAACACTCAATTGCAAGTCCTAAAACTGAAAGTAGATGCATTTTGCTACACTAGTTGGTTATTAAGGCAGCAGCTATACATCTCAACATCCCGTTTGAGTAGAGCGAGGACCTTTGTTAAGTGTAAATTCAAGCCGTTCTTCCTTCATTAAATGTATGTTTGTATGTTTATTTGTCTAAACAAATGAAGGTCCTTCCATACTGAAAACAGCGTCGGCATTAAAAGATACATCCAATAATAATTTAATGTACAATAACCCTGCTTCGTCCAATATACTCTATTGTATTCTACTTTAGTTATTATGGCTGCTACTTCTCTAAGCAATCATGCAATAATCATTGTAAAATGCAAGACATTCATTTAAGGGGACATATTATGCAGATTTTCTGATTGATATTTGTATTTTGTGAATACTGTGACATGTTTCCATCTTTTAAAGGTGGGGTAGGTAGATTTGAGAAACCGGCTCGAGATACACTTGTTATATTCCATGGAATGCTCTTAACATCCGATAGCAACGAATATCTGAAGTGCTTTGACAAAACATCCATTAAAAAACATCATCTGTAGAAGCCGTAGTACTGTAAAAAGCACGACCAATCATCTGAGCCGGCCCGGCTAAAGTAACTGGATGGCCTACCTGCCTGTCAGCCTTCCATCTGTGCACAAACTAATCTCGTGCCCTCATTGGTCATGTGCGCGTTCGTGTGTGTTGGAGGAGGGGCTCTGTGAGGAAGTCTGAAGGAAGGGGCAGATTTTTTCCGGTCGTGTATTTTCAAATTCTAGCGCATTCGAGCTGGTTTCTCAAGCTTACCCCACAGCCTGTGCAGCATCATCTCTTTTTAACCTCTGTCTGAAACCAGAGTCCAGCCTGCTCTGATTGGTTAGCTGGGATGTTAGCCTTTGCAGACCATTTACATGCACTAAAACCTATATTAGACAGGGCAAACACCCAAAAAGCATAATAGGGCCCCTTTAAATACTTTCTTAACATTGTTTTCTTATTTTTTACTAACATCTCTATTTGATATGTTAGCTCACTCTTCTTCTTATTTTTGTTTTGCCTTCTATCTTGTCACTTTTGCTGTGTCTATTAAAGTATTCCCTTTTTCTGGACACAAACTGATAGCTTGCTTCAATCAGAAAGCTTCCATCGACCCAGTGGGATTTAACCCCAGAGTGAAATAAAGTGAACATCAGATGTGAACCTGAGTCCCTGAGTCCCTGTGGAGCTGAGGACAGAGTGTAATGTCTCCTCTCTGCAGTAGCAGCTCAGCAACAACTGGTGGCAGTGGAGTGCTGCTGGAGCTGCCTGAACACCGTCATGATATACAACGTCCTGCAGCAAATTAAACACACACACATACACGCACGTTCATACAGAGGAAGCCACGCTCCCACACACACATGCATTTACAGACATGCAAGCTCAAACGCACACATATATTAACACAACAAGTGGGGTTGAGATCATTGCTCGCAGATCGTCATGCGGTGTGGTGGGAAAGAGTTTCTTTTTAACCCAGCCTTCCCCGGTCTGATTCTCTGCCAGACTCCGGGCCTCTCCAGCTGGCCGTATCCAAGCAGCCATGACACTGCAGAGATTTAGAGGGTTGTGGGCAAAGAGATGGACACAAGACTCATTGAAGGAGAAAGATGGGATCCAATTGGGAGGAGGGGTCGGAGCAGTCCTCCTTAACCCCCGTGTTCCTGCTTCACCCTGCAAACACTTGGAGGTACTGTGTCCCGGAAGGATCATTAAAGCCGTTCCTTGCATCGTGTTTTTATATCCACTCTGCTCCTACACATGAAGGACACAAGTATATTTACCTTTAGAATAAGCAAGAGGACATATTCTGCTGAGGTTCAGGTGTATATCAGTATCTAGTGTCTCTACTGTCTCCATGCTTTACTGTTCAAAAAGCTCTTTCTTGTTCTCATACTGCCCGTGCTGCAGCACCTCTCTTCACCCTCTGTCTTGTTTTAACCCGCTGACTATCAATCAATGTTTATTATCAACCTCAACATCCTCCATTTGCATCCAAATGAGACGTTTGTTGCTTTGTAGATTCCTGCATCTCCTGCTCCACTACTTTTCTGTCATGTCTCTCCCCAGCTAGACATGTTACCTTCATTGTTCTAGGAATCCTTTCAGCGGGAAGTTTTCTTTTGGTTCCCAGAACGTTCTTCTGGAAGGTAGGATAACGTTCTCTAAAAACATTCTTCAAATGTCTTTGATAACATTGTTAGAACATTAAGCCCTACTGTTCTTAAAACGTGTCCAGCTGCAAGTTAGATTGTTCATGTTGCCAGAATGTTATTATTTTAGAGAAGGATAACATGCTTTATGTTTAAAACATTATGCAAATGTTCTGTGGTAACAATTTACTAAAATATGTTTACATTATTAGAACATAAAAACATGATATTCCTGTAATTGTTCAAATCAAAATTCCTGGGTAAGTGGACTGACCACGTGGTCATTAGGATGATTTTGATGGTTTACTTAACTATTGGAATGTTCTATTAACACATGTACAAGGATGACTCGGAATCAGCTGTGAAAGTAACATGTGTTTATTAGAAAAGGGGAGCTGGGAGTGGAGGTTGGTTGAGGCGGCAGTGGGAAACAGTTGTTCCAGGGTGGGTGGAGAGGCCTGGCTGGTCTTGGGAGTGTGGAAGGCCTTGGATTCCTCCTGGGAGAGACACACACATGAGTGTGAGGTAAAGCAGGCAAAGTTGCCAAAGAATATGCTGGTAAAAAGCTAGAGCGGCCGCAACAAACCGTTCAGAGCAACAATCCGGCAGGGAATGAGTGCAGGCTGCAGGCTTTCAGAGTGTGGCTGATGAGCAGGTTGCATGTGTGGTTGATTGGAGATGGCTCCCAGCCGTGTCGAGCAGACCAGCAGGCAGAGAGAGACACACAGTAGAAACAAACACATGCAGGGGTTTCAGGGACGGGCAGTGAGTCGGTCCGTTCCTCTGTCTGTCAGTCTCAAATCTAAAGGGTGCAATAACGACTTTTATCCAATATGCATAAACAGCGGACACTGTTTATACGCAGCCCTCACAAACCACACACGGCCAGATAGACATCTAACAGTTAGAACCTACCTACGACACACAACCTTTATAGTCAGAGAAAAGTGTGATTATTTTCTGATATTTTACACAAATGATTATTCTGAATACTGTGGGCCTACATACCTTAGTGTGATTATAAGTGCATGTGAGTGAATATTGGCATGCACATTTGTTTTTATATGTCCTATTCATTGTCTCAATGCGCTCATACATCTTAAGAAAGTTATCACCAATAATGTTAAGAATGTTTTTAAAGAACGTTATCCTACCTTTCAGAAGAACGTTCTGGGAACCAAAATAAAACGTTCTGCTGAAAACATTCCTAGAACAACGAATGGTAACAAACAGTTCTAGCTGGGAACTCACACATGCCACCGCAAACATGCAATATCTGCTTACAGCTCATCATGAATTACGTGCATGTTTGTTTTTTTCAAAAGGAAAATATGGTGACATCAGATTTTTTTTAAAACATCCTTTTCAAACAAATGCAACAAGTTTGTTTTTAAAAGCGCTCTAGAAATGAATCTGACATTGACCATGACCGTGTTAATATTTGCCATAACAGGAACATTTTATAAAAAAAGAATAACATCCTGAAAACATTTTCAGAATGTTTCATGGAGAATGTTCTTCATTTGTTATCATGTAACATTGAGGTAACGTTTTATAAAGAACACCTTTAATGTGTTACCCAACAACGTCCAAAACACATCCTTAGAATGTTGCAGGCAAAACGTTCCACCTTTGTTAACACATCACATTAAAGGAACGTTTCATAAAAAAACTTTCTGTCATCTCAGGCCTCAATAACATCCTGAAAACATCCTCTGAATGTTGCAGTTAAAACATTATTTGAAAAATAAACATCCTAAAAAGGTTCTTTGAACATCAGATTAAAACGTTTCTTTAAAACCTTATTAGAACCAATAGGTAACGTTAGCCAACGTTGTGAGAACGTTCCCCGCTAGCTGGGTTTCAACTCAGATTTTGTACTAAAGTCAAAGTAGATGTACCAGAGAGTAGGAATACTCTGTTACAAGTAAAAGTCCTGCATTTAAAATGTTACAAAAGTATTCTCATCAACATATAGTGAAAGTAGCGACAGTAAAAGTAGTCATTGTGCAGATTGGTCCATTTCAGAATAATATATATGATATGTTTTATAATGATTGATCATGAAAGTGTTCTCAAAGCTGTTGAAGGTGCAGCTAGTTTGAATGACTTTGTAGACTGCAGGGTAGCTTGTTATTGTTGGTAAGTTATTGTACGCTTGGTCAAGGAGATTCTTGCATTGTAATGAAGTTACTGGTTTGCTAGCACTTTTTTTGTAAAGCTGAAGCTAATGCTCGTGGTTCCATCAAATAGAAAAGCTGGTCTCGGTTAAATGTAACTGATGACCAGAGAAACACAAAGTCTAATCCACCCCTGACTTTAGGGCGCAGTAAGTTCAAATGAATACAAGCCAACATTGTTTGCTTGAGGACCCTTAAATAGTATAGCATGAATAAAAGGTTTCATCAGAACAAAATCATTAGAAGTTGTATAAAAAGGTATCAACTTGAAAATAAGGTTTCTTGGAAAAAGCATAGCAGAAAGGAGAAGAATCCATGTCCGTGTATGTGTTAACAATCTGTGATATAATAATAATAATCAACTTTATTTATATAGCACCTTTCATGCTTGACGCAGGCCAAAGTGCTTTACAGAGTATGACAAATGAGGAACATAATTAAAAACAAGGTATAAACAAACAGTTATATCACTGAACCATAAAACAATAAAACACGAACAGTGATACTACTAACAAATTACAATTCCCCCAAATTATGAGCCAAATTAAAAAGATAGGTCTTTCATTTACTTTTTAAAATTCCAATTGAGGTTGCCGTTCTAAGATAAAATGTTCTTGTAATGCACTCTATAGGTACTTTTAAAAGTGAAACATTGGAGGATCTACGTAAGTGTCGTTGCTGGTTGATAAAATGAGAGACAGTCACTTAAATATGTTAGGGCAAGGTCATGTAAAGCCTTGTAAATTATTAAAAGCACTTTAAAATAAATTCTGATTTTGCCCCTGAGAGACGCACCCATTGTAATATTCTGTGTGGTGAAGTTCATTCTCTGTGTAGACAATGTCAGGTGATAGATTATTTTTGAGTTGAATCATCAGCACAAACTATGAAAAAATTAAGATTTTCCAAAAATAAGGTCAATCAGAACGTTGTTTACAACAGTAAAATGCTACTTGATACTTTATTTTCTCGGAATGTCACATATATTTATATACACGATTACTTTTACTGATATACTTTAAATATATTTGGTGGAGAATACTTTTGTACTTTTACCTAGGTAAAATGCGGGACTTTAGTAGTAGTAGTAATTAAGTATTTTGACAATAATGTCTTGGTACTTTTACTGAAGTAAAGCATCTGAATACTTTTTCCACCACTGAGTTTTAGGAACAAAAGGCGCATTCACACTGCGGTACTTTTCCCACAAAGGTTCATGCGAACTTAGTTCATGATCACGTTCACACCAAAAAGAGCCGGTACTAAAATTAGTTAATGCGAACCTTTTTACCCCCTCGAAAGTCCCTGCTAGAGAGCAGGGACTTTCGAGCGGCTCTTTTTGAGAAAAGAGCTATATTTCTGATTGGCTGGGCGGATTGCAAACCACGCCCCGTAAAACTCCCAAAAAGTTTTGTGATACCGCCATTTTATTATCCTGGCATTAGCATTATTAGCATTAGCATTAGCCCATCGCAGAAACGCAGAGAGACTAACTTATGGCAACACAAAATAAAACATGGGAGCGGTGGAGATAAGGAGGTGTCGGCGTTCTGGCGATTTACTCGGAAGGCTTCAGTAGAAGCTGCTGGGACTCCCAGCAGCTTCTACTGAAGCCAGTCCCCAACTCCGGGGACTTCCGGCCGGGGACTTTGGGTGGCAGTATACGCCGTGAAGTGGTTTGCGGCCTGCCAGTAAACCCAAAGCAGAAGAAAAAGAAGTGACGTCAGCGGCTTCATTTGCCTAATCCACCCCCAGGGACTTTTTCCGGTGTGAACGCGATCTGTACTTAGTTCATGCGAACTAAAGAGTTCGCATGAACTAAGTTCTCATGAACCTTTGTGGGAAAAGTACTGCAGTGTGAATGCGCCTAAAGATTCATTACAGTCGAGGTGTGATGTGCCCACTTAAGCTAGCGGAAGTCAAATTCAACTTAATTGTCAATCATCAGTGTGTGTGTGATACAAACTTGAAATCGAAATGCTGTTTCTCACGATCCCGAGTTATTCCTATACAACCAAACATAGACACATATAGACAAATTCCCACATTAAGAGGCATCAATAAAAAAAATATATATAAAGTCAATATACAAAAATAACAGTCACTTATAAACGGATGAAGATGAATGTATTAAAGTAAAAATATGTACACTAGTGCAAATTGTTAGGGAATAATTCTGTCTTTACTTTAGATATTTAACCTATTCTGTGTGTTGACGTTTACGACCAAACCCTGGCTCTGTTATCTCTCTTAAGGAATGGGAGGCTCCAGCTATCTTGATAAACCAGTTCAACTCTCGGTCACAAAATGGTTTACAGCTGTGGGAACACTGGCTTCGAGGCCATTAAGTGTCAGACGAAAGTGATTCAGGGTGCCCATCTGTTTAGTCTATCTCCCCAAATATGTTGTTTACTCTCTCTGAACTAGTTAAAAGAGCTATCGAGAGAGAGGCGTGGCAGATTTGACATGGCAACCCACCCATGCAGTCAGAACCTTTGACTGTGTGACTTGTGATGTGAATCTCCGGCCGATGCTTGTATTAAAGATCTGTATTTTACATCAAAGCTCCAACTCTCCTCGTGTCTCTCTGAGTCCTGACTCTCCATTGCTGCAGAAGTTTCCCTTACACAAATGATTGTCCATAGTAGCGTAGTCAAAGTGTCTGGTGCTGGATGTCTTTCTCTCTCTGTGTTTGTGGGGGACAGAGCCCAGTTGCACCCTGGTTGAAGACAGTGGTTATGCTGATGATGCGTTTCCCTCTGTATTGGTGTGAAACAAGGTATTGCTGTAGCATTACACCTAAAGCATGACCCTCTGGACATTTAGTTTTTAAGGTCTCCTATTATAGTCTTTGTCAACAGTATATTACAGGTCTCAGATACAGGTCTGTACAGAACATGTTTGAAATACCAAACAGATCATTGCAGCCTCTCTGTAAATCCCCTCGTTTCAGCCCTGTTCCAAACGTGCTGATTCTGTGTCTGTAGCTTTAAATGCTAATGAGCTGCTGCTGGCCACGCCCCTCTGAGACGTGATAGGTTTAAAAAAAGGTGATAAGGTGGGGGGATGTTACGTTGGTTGGTTATTGGCCAAACTAAATTATGACATCACAAAGTGGCCAAAAAAAAGTTGTTTACATAGATGGATCAGGACAAAAATAGTCTAAATCTCTTAACACAGAGGGGACACATATTTAGGTATAAAATACATGAAAAGGTGGATTTTGCATAATAGGTGACCTTTAAAGGTGGGTTAGGTAACTTTGGAGAAACCAGCTGGAGTGCGCTAGAATTTGAAAATACACAGCCGGAAAAGATCTGCCACTTCCTCACAGAGCCCCTCCTCCAACACACAGGAACGCACACATGACCAATGAGGGCACGAGATAAGTTTGTGCCCAGATGGAAGGCTGACAGGCAGGTAGGCCATCCAGTTACTTTAGCCGGGCCAGCTAAAACGATTGGTCGTGCTTTTAACAGTACCACGGCTTCCACAGATGACAAAGCACTTCAGATATACATTGCTATCGGGATGTTAAGAGCATGCCATGGAATATAACAAAAAGTATATCTCGAGCCGGTTTCTCAAACTTACCTACCCCACCTTTAAGACTTTTAACATTACAGTTGTGTTGTTTTAAAACCTTGTCATTACCAAATATATTCTTTCAGTCCACAAGATTATATTTTGTATATCTTGTTATATTTCATTAGATTTTGAAGCAGTGAATCTGTTTTAAGGTAATATGATCAATAGTATATTTTCATGACTTCAAAATAATCAACTGCAAAGTGAAACATCTTTCTGAAATGACTTCAGTTTGTAATCTCATATGGACGGCTGCCGTCCAGCTGAGTCCTCCAGCTCTTTAACACATCACTGACTATTGTCAATAAAACCAACATTATTCCCCCATTTTAAATTGCGCCAATGATTTTATCTGCCTCAGGCAAGCTCAGACATTTTAAATGTGTTTTTATAAGATATTCAGTTATCAGGTATCTTTGTTGTTGTTTGCATACATTTTGGGAGTGCCTGCATTTCTCCGGCTCTGATATATTCACTTTGCCTGTTGGGGTTGGTGTAATGACTTGTTTCTTACAATTCTTACAATTCTTACAATTACAATTAAAACATATATGTTTGTCTATGACCCGAGAACAACTCTTTTCTGATCGGACACCACTTATCAGTGTCAGATTGTACCATCCAAAGTGTTGAAGTCAACAAGGAAATTAGCAGCATGTGCTATACTCTCATTTTTAAGTGTCCTTATGTGTTGTATTGAGGTGTGTCTTTTAAGTTAAAGGAAAAGTGTGTTTTTAAAAAGATCACAAGAACAAAGGACACAAACAGGACTAACAAGTCATGATAGTGGCAACACACACACACACACACACACACACACACACACACACACACACACACACACACACACACACACACACACACACACACACACACACACACACACACACACACACACACACACACACTGTTACTTTTACAATTCCAGGCAGTAGAAAAGCATTTCCTTTAAATCAAGGTCATCAGTTAGTCATCAGCCACCTCCTGCTAAGGGGCAGGAGGAACCCGTGGACCCTAAATGTAAGTGTATGTCGTGGACCTATTTTAAAGATTCCCTTAATAGGTTCAATTATGACAGAGGCATGAATTCCAAAAATATAACGCAGCTTTATGTAACAAGTGTTGAAAACAGTTTAAAATGTAAATTCATGTAAAGTGTTAAAAAAGCAAATATACAGTGCCTGCTAATCGTGAGGGACAAAAACAACAAAAGCCACACACCAAAACAACAAAAGCATCCAACATTCAAACCACAATCTCTATAAAATAATAACAGTGAGATATTTAGCATCAGTGCCGTAACAAGGTTGTGATTGGCCCCGGTGCAAATATTGATTTGGGGCCCCCATCGCCCCAAGCATAAGTGCACACTGATGCCCTCAAACACGCACGGACATACACAACCACTCAGAAGTGCCACATGTAGGCTATCAACAACAGCCTGCTCTGGCCTGACAGTGAACAGTGAACTAAGAAGAGGATTACACCTGTTTCCTTGATGTTTGTCTCTGGGGAATTGGCCGGAAGGCCTACATGGACCGGTTGCTATAATATAGCTTTAGATATTGGCGTCGGGGGTCTCATGGCAGCGCGTGCACAACGCGAGGCTCAGCGTCTCTCTAGAATTAGCAAACTAGTATTTATTTGTCTACTTCTATTAAGTTTGTTCACTCGGAACAGCCTTTCACTAACTTCATACAGCCGACAACAACTCCTGGACATTGGACTATGCCATTCCAACTCTTTAACAGATGATCTCCGTATCATTCCGGAGATCGCCAGATCACCGGAGCCTGCTCAGTCTACTCTGCCGAGCGGAAGTGCCCACAGGCGGCGTAGAGACCGTAAACATAGGCGGGGGAGGAGGGCTAATAACTAGGCTGAAGCTAACACCGCATCGGCTCGCCCTACCCAGCATTTTCCTCGCCAATCTGCGGTCTATAATGAACAAAATGGATGAGATACGACTACGCATCGTCAACCACAAACGGATGATGGACTGCAACATCATGATCTTCATGGAAACATGGCTAAACTCTGCTAACTGGGCGTAACCTCTTCAGAGCAGACAGATCAGCTGACGACTCCGGTAAGACCAGGTGAGGGGGGCTGTGCATGTATGTAAACAAAGCATGGTGTAAAGACTCCTATTGTCAGAAGTCACTGCTCAGCTCATCTGGAATATCTTTTTATTAAATGCAGACCCTTCTATCAACCCAGAGAGATCACAGCAATCCTAGTAATAGCCGTATATTTAGCCCAAGATGCTAATGCTAAAATTGCAATGAAAGAACTGCACACAGCCATTAGCCAACAACAAACTGCACACCCTGAGGCAGCTTTCATTGTTGCGGGTGATTTCAATCACTCCAGTTTGAAGACTGTACTCCCCAAATTCCGACAACATGTCTCCTGCCCCACGAGAGGCAACAAAACATTGGATCATGTTTACACCAACATGGCCAATGCATACAATACCATCCCCCTCCCCCACCTGGGTCAGTCTGACCACGTCTCACTGTTCCTTTACCCCACATACACACCACTCATCAAACGTGTGAAACCCACAGTGAGGACTGTCAAGGTATGGCCTGAGGAGGCAGACTCTATGCTACAGGACAAGTTTCAACACACAGCCTGGAGTGTGTTTGCCACCCAGGCCACCTTGGATTCCCATACAGACATTGACCACTACGCCTCCTCCGTACTGGACTACATCAGCACTACCATCAACAGTGTCACCACTCTGAAGCAGATAACAACGTACCCAAACCAGAAGCCGTGGATGAATAAAGAAGTTCGCCAACTACTGAAAGCACGAAACATCGCCTTCAGATCAGGTGACGAACGGGCTTACAGTTTATCCAGGGCTCACCTAAAGAAGGGCATTAGGAAGGCCAAGCACTGCTACAAACTGAGGATTGAGGAGCACTTCAATAACTCCGACCCCCGAAGAATGTGGCAGGGCATTCAGGCCATCACTGACTACAAACCCACCACCCCCTCTCTCCCGTCAAACGACGTCTCCTTCCTCAACGAGCTGAATGATTTCTATGCTCGCTTCGACAGGGACAACCAGGAGACTAAGGCTGTTCCCCCTGCAGACCATCAGCCCCTCACACTCTCACCTTCTGACGTCTTCACTCCACTGAGCAGGATTAATGCACGCAAGGCTGCTGGACCCGATGGCATCCCAGGCCGCATTCTCAGGGCCTGTGCTGGGCAACTGACTGAGGTCATGACGGACATTTTCAACCTGTCCCTGGCCCAAACTGTTGTCCCCACGTGTTTTAAACCCACCGCCATTGTGGCAGTGCCCAAACACTCTGCTGCACCAGGCCTGAATGACTTCCGTCCCGTTGCACTTACACCCATTCTCATGAAGTGCTTCGAGAAGTTGGTCTTCTAGCTTCAAGTTCCTGGGGGTCCACATATCCGATGACCTCTCATGGTCCAACAATACCACCAGCATAGTAAAGAAGGCTCACCAGCGTCTCTTCTTCCTGAGGAGACTAAAGAAAGATCACCTCTCTCCTCAGATTATGGTTAACTTTTATCGCTGCACCATTGAGAGCATCCTGACCAGCTGTATCACAGCCTGGTATGGGAACTGCACAATGCTCAACAGGAAGGCATTGCAGAGGGTGACGAAAATCGCCCAACGCATAATCGGTGTCCCTCTCCCTGCCATTGAGGACATCCAGGGGATACAGTGTTTGCAGAGGGCGCACAACATCTTCAAAGACACCTCTCATCCTGCAAACTATCTGTTTGTCCTACTACCCTCGGGGAGGCGCCTCAGGAGCCTCCGGTCCAAGACCAGCAGGTTCAGGGTCAGCTTCTTCCCCAGGGCTGTTACCCTGCTGACCTCTGCCCGCTGATAGACTCAAGCCCATACCCACCACCCACCTGTTTATATATTGTACTGTCAATGCCATTTACACTGTATATATATGTTTATAGCCTATTTATAATTATTCTCATTATGTAGACTCCTGCACTGCTTTTTTGCACTTCTGGTCAGATGACTAAACTTACATTTCGTCACTAGTACATGTACTACGTAATGACAATAAAGTTGAATCTGAATCTGATCTGAATAGCACAATAGAGTCCCCTATCGGTTGGGGCCCTTGGGGGAACTGTTGGACCTCTGCCGGGCATAGCCAAATCCAGCCTCTCCTCCTGGCTGGCTGGACAAGAAGGTTGCACAGCCACGGTCACGGATACAGCTTCACTTGTGGAGCAAGATGGCAATAATAATAATAAATTACATTTATAAAGCGCTTTTCCTGGTGCACAAAGCGCTTACAAGCAAGTAAAAAAATAATGATGGTGGCAATGATGGTGGTGAGGCAGGTGAGCTATCGTTAGCCTCCGGCTCCGGCTGCCGCTGCACGTCAACATTGCTAACGCTAGCGCTCGATTTCGAGGGCGATGTATAACAAAAAAACTGTCTAATTTCGTCAGTTTAGCTGTTACATCTCCTTGTTCTCTCGTCCTTTCTCTTTTGAGTTTCGCTCTTGTGCAAGCTATTACATTTTTTATAATGCTGCCGAACTTGCTGCTGCTAGCTATAGTACAGTACAGGTTGATTAAACGGTTCGCTCGTCATGCAAGTTATCACATGACATGAAAGCGAGCAAGGTAATTGGACAGACAAATTACAAATTAATTAAGGTTGCTTGGTTACTTTGAAGACTGCGTGAACCGGTCAATGCCATTGGGGCCCCAATAAAATAAAAATATATATAAAATAAAATACAAATAATGTTTTTTTTTCTTTTCTTTTTTTATGCATGGGCCCCTGGCCGGCTCTGGGCCCCGGTGCGTTCCACCTTTCATTTCATTTCAAACCTTTATTTAACGAGATTGGTCCCATTGAGATCATAGATCGTTTTCAAGGGAGACCTGCAGCAAATAGGTTCCACATGAAACATAAAACAATAAAGGACATCATACATTATATGTACAGGATACATTTACATAGTTATAGACATTTACAAGTGCCCATTGTATCAACGAGCATTTCATTTAGCCTAGCTTTAAAAACATGCAGAGGAATGAGATTGCTCTGTTTCAATTCTTGCTGAAGATTGTTCCAAGCAAGTGGAGCTGCGCACATAAAAGCTGTCTTACCTAAGACAGTCCTTGCTCTTGGCACATCTAACAAGACTACATCATGCCATCTCAGACAATAGCTGCTTGCAACTCTCTGTGTTATCAGAGAGCAGATATAATACGGGAGTTTACCCAACAAAGCTTTATAAATAAAGTAAACGTGTACCAATGACTGAGCCTCTTTACAGTAAGTGATGGCAAACCTGCCTTGGCATACAGGGTACAGTGATGTGTAAGTGCTTTACAGTTAGTGACAAATCTCAGTGCGCTGTGATAGGCGGCATCTAACTTGTTTAGGCAATAGGCAGGTGCATTCATATACAACAAATCACCATAGTCCAGCACAGGTCAAAAGGTCACAGTGACTAGCCTTTTCCTGGCCTCAAGCGAGAAACAGGACTTGTTCCTGTAGAAGAAACCTAGCCTAACCCTCAGTTTTTTAAGCAGGTTATTGACATGAAGTTTAAAAGTAAGACAATCATCAAGCCAGATACCAAGGTATTTGTAACAGGCAACCACTTCTAGTACTTGTCCTTGCATAGTAACAATATCTAAAACAGGCTCTGGTGTATTTTTAGCTTTTGAAAATAGCATTACCTTGGTTTTATCAACATTTAAAAGAAGCTTAAGCTCAGCGAGCTGAGTCTGAATAATGTTAAAAACAGCCTGTAATTTAACCCCAGCCTCCTTAATGGAGGGACCTGCACAGTACATCACGGTATCGTCCGCATAGAACCTGCTGCACCTCCGATAGTTACGCCACTGTTTAGCATACAGAAAAGAAAGAATAGCCGATCGCAGCCGGGGGAGGTCTCAAAAAGCTTACCTGAAGTCGGACAGCTCGGAGTCGGCTTCTTCTTCTTTTTGTTCTTCTTCTCTCGGTTTTTTGGCGGAATGCAAACAACTTTAAGGTGCATACCGCCACCTCCGGAGTCGGCTTGACTCGGTTTGCATTTATAAAGAATGCACACATTTGTGTGTGTCTACAGAAGGTCCAGTTGTGATGGACACGGTTCACCACTGGTAAGAAGTGCAAGTATAGTATAAAATATATCGATATTAATTTCATGATGATAAACATTGTGGAACAATGATGAAAAATATGAATGGAAGTGGCGATGTAAAACTGACATAAAACAACAACAAACTTTTGCCGAGCCAATTGGAGAGTTTCATCAGCAGCACGGGGTAAAACCCACCAATGAGCGCTCAGCTCGAGATACCAGCGAGTCGTTTCCCATCAAGCATTTCGCTTTCGCAGCCCGTGGAGAGGAACTGCGCCGCCTCGCTTTCAACGTCTCATGTAGGTGAGCCTCCAGAGCAAGTCGGAAAAAATTACTAACCATCATGCAACGCACGAGCAAGTCGGTCATGTGACCACATCAGGTGACACTGTCATGTGACAATGACTTCAGATTCCCACACTAGATAGAATGCTTAGCAGGATGGTAAACATTGTCAACATAGAGTGGTGCAGTAACGAGTCCTAATACCCGGAAGTGAGTTAGCATGTTACCACTACCGGTTCCCCAACCCAGTCTCACAAAAAAACGTGTAATAACTACGTTGGTCCACAACATAGGACGTAGTATTTCTACAAAAACGCCTCTGAAATTGTAAGATCCCTACGTTTATTTTCACCATTCATTCCAATGGCTGGCGTCTATGTCACGTGATCTTCAAATTTCTCCCTGCAGTAAAAAAAACATGGCCGAACTTCGTTTTATTCTCGGTGGAAAATGCCTATTATAAGGTTAGTTTGGCCATTAAAATGCGTTTTGATGTCATTTGATGCGAGAAATATGAGTTGTTATTTCAGATTATGTGTGCAGTGGATGTACATGATCTTTAGTTTGCTAGTTATTACGAAGAGTACTTCAGGAAATTGTGTCCATACAACGTTTTCATTGTTACCAAGGTGGTTGCTAGGGACGCTGCTATCGATATTATTTCTGTTATGTTGTGTAACTGTTTAATGGTGTAATCTTTATTGCTACCCGTATTAGTCATTTTGGGGGGCGGGTGCTCAAGTGAGAAAAAGCGCACTTCCCATAATCATTTATAAAAAAAAAAATTTAAAACAAAAAGTGACTTACTGACCAATTTATTTTAATACCCTCACACTCATTTAATTGTTTAATACTCAACATAATTCTACACAGAGACAATGGTCTTCTTTAGTATTCACTACGCACAAGAGCAGACAACAAACTAGTACAATTATTAGTTATTAAATTAGACTGTTTAAGGACATTTCAGGCAAAAAGATCGTTTTTTCATGTACTTGTTATTTTGGTCTATTTAGCTTCCATGTTTTCTTTCACTCTAATGGAAATAAAACTTCCAAGAAACACATATAAATGGTGTTCGTTTTACTACCATGTCTGAATTCATCTATAGATTTAAAGCTAATCTTCATATTTAAACATAACATTTCAGGGGGAAATACTGACTTGACGTAAGCAACTATCTGGGGAAGTTGTGAGGTGATGTTTTGTTGTTTGATCCTTTTCACCTGCAATGCCTTGGTAACTGCATGCACATTAACGCATTTGAATTAGGCCTAGTTAACGCCTAATTTGCATATCAATGTGGCGATTGTGATGACGTTATTAGATCCATGTATTTTTCTTTTAATGTTTATCTTATCTTTTTAATGACTGATCTTTTAAATGCCATTTTCTTAATGTCTTTCATTTCTTGTAAAGCACTTTGAATTGCCTTGTGTTGAAAAGTGCTATATAAATAAACTTGCCTTGCCTTGCCTAGATACACATTTTACTATATTCACTTTAAGTGTCTTCCCTTAAGTACAGTACATTAGCCTGTATGCCCATGATACATTTCCTTAGCTAAACCTTGAGCTAACTTATCCATTAGCTAGTAGCCTACCTTAGTTAACTATATTTGTTATTGTCTTTTAGCTAATTAGCTGTAAAATTGAGGCACTGGCAGTTTAGTAATTTGTTCATCACCACTCACCTTCAAAATAAGCCAAGAAAAGCCGGCATTACATGGGACAGTAAAGTGGGAGGTGCTGCTACCTGTCTGTCTGAACGTAGTACCCCTCAATACAGTGCGCAATGCCTCAACCTCTCAACGTGGGCGGGAGCTCAACGTGGGCGGAGCTCAACCTTTCTCAACCTTTGACCCACGTGACGTCCCGACTATGAAGGTAGATATGGTGCAAAATGCGAGAGCGTAAAAAATCCATTTACACTTGTATAAAATATCCACGTATCTGTGAACCAAATTTGAAGTCACAGAAGAAAAAAAATGTTGTAGCTTGTAGAAAAAAATTAACTTAGTGATGAAATGTTCACTTGCAGAAAAAAAAATATTTTTAATATATTTTCCATTACAACTGCAACTTGGTTATTACAACCTCTTAAATCAGTCATTACAACTTCACGAATCTGCTCTGTGACAGTATAAATCGACAAATCTGCGGCCTTGACTTTTGCTAGTTAGTATTTTGATCATTTGCTCTGCTAATAATCAATCAGATCGATGGATCCCAGAGAAGAGGAAACTTTGAAGGCCTTTTTCTCAAAATGATGACTCGGTGACGGTCATCATATAATGTGACATATTTCGCTTACTATTTGGAGTACAACAACAATCCTGATATCATTAGAAAGCTAGGAATATCCTCTTTCCAACAGTGTATACAACTCAAAATGTGTCTTCGGGTCAATGCGACTGATTTCGATAGAGCAGGTCAAATATGAACTTTAAACATCCATGACTTAAACATATAATCCATGATACAAGCCACATAGTTGCACCTGCAAGGTGAATATATAACAACTGGTTAAAAAATAAATAAACTACAGTGTTTGAATGCGTACAACAGTTTTATGATAGGCTATCTGTAACGACTGAATGAACACAAGTAGAGGACACAATCGCACGACTCAGGGACAGAGGCTTAGGATGCAAAAAAGGTCTTTATAGCCAAGGTTCGGTACAGAGGAGATCAGTCAATAAGGCTACCAAAACAGACGAGGAGTAGACAGGGACCGGGTCAGGACACGAAGCTGGGTGAGGTACACATGGAATCAGATACTAGGAATAACTAAGACGAACTGGCACTGAAGGGAATGTGGATGCAGACTGAGTAGAAAGAGGGAGAGATGATAATGGGGCACAGGTAGTGCTGCGTACCTGGACTCACATTCAGGTTCAGGTCCGGACTCAAGTCCAGAGGTTCAGGTTCAGGTCCGGACTTATAAGTCCGGACCTGAACCCATGGCTTGTGTCAAGTTGTGTGAGTAACTAAAGGGAACTTATTGTGAGCTCATTATCAATTGAAAATTAACTCATAATCAACTCAAATTCAAACTCATCAGGTTTATTGTGCTCCCTTCCAACTTGTGTCTACATTTCTCTACAAAGTACAAATGTGCCACTTAGTCTACAAATGACTTATGACAGCAACTACAGTGAACTACTACAAAGTTCAAACATTTATTTCATTTACCAAACTAAAGTAACCAAACAGTCCCTGAGCTGACTGAGCCTAAATCCCTAAAACTTTGCTGAAAGGTAGAATGTAGAGTAGACTATACACATTACACTGTTACACACCTAATATACAGTATAGGCTACACTGTAGTGACTGTACAGTCAGAGTGTACTGTACTGTCTGTGCACCATGTATTTTCTACAACTCTACAATACAACTGTTAGAAATTAAAATCAATGTTGATATGGCGTAATTTTGAATTAAAAACACGAATTTAAATCAGTTTTATTCTGAAAAAACCGAAAGTTCACACTATGAACTTAATACTTTTATTCTGAAAATTCTTCACTTCCGGTTAGCATTAGCATGTGGCGAAATTCTACATTTTCAAACCGTAAATCGAAGGTGAAATGACATGTGATGTTGTACACTGAGCACACTGGGATTAGCACTCATTTATTGACGCTGAATAACGTTTATCAGGGAATGTTTAAATAACCACAGACACCAGAATATACGTAAGTGCTAGTTTTTTTGCGAGTCCAAGTACCGGTTCCCGACGTTCCGGTTTTAACCGGACTTGAACCGAAACTTTTTACAAGTCCAGTACCGGTTCGGCGTACCGGTACGCAGCACTAGGCACAGGTGAGGCTAATTAGAGATGGGAAGCAGGTGGAGTTCAATCAAGGTCAGGAAAGCTAAGACTGAAATGAGAGAAACAAAAATGAAAACCGGAACAATAACAAAAACATCAACATGCTGGCTAGGCCCTTACACTATCACTGCTAAGACACGAGTGGATCTGACTTTAATTACATTTGAGTTGAGTGTTTCGTGTTGCTTAAAATAATACTTCTGCATACAGTATGTGACAATGTAGGTGATGCATGGCCAGATACGGCTCGAGAAGCTGACTCAGATAAGGAAATATTATGATATATTATGATTAATACTGTCAAAATTATCGCGTTAACGGCGGTAATACATTTTTTCGAATTAATTGCGTTAGAATATTTAACGCATGTGCAGAATGGCCCACCCCATACATCCCACCAGTGGCAGCACCAGGGTATGGCTGGGGTAGGCTACACCCATACCAAGAAATGGCTTGGTAAGAAAAATGATGTTAAAGTAAGCAAAATAAAGTCCGCCAACTCGCGCAGACTAAATTGCACAGACAGCAGTTAGTAAGATTGATTTCAGTAGCCACTTGTCTGGAAATACCGAAGACCAGAAACGGTTTTGAAAACTTTTGTCACGTAGTGATTGTCTTCTGGCCAATCAGAATCAAGATAACGGCGTGGTGTTGTTGCAGGAAGTCCTGACGGAGAATACTTTTGCTGTAGTACAGGTAACACATAACTGGTACGCAGGTTATGTGCGTAATCAGAAATGCGTACCGTCACTTGTGTCACAAAGCGCATTTGCGTACCGACGTACTTGTGAAGCTTTTCCAGAAGGCGGTTAGATCACCGGACGACAGAGTCGGTCTCCGTGTGCACAGACAGGGCTGCTGTTAACGTCGGTCTGTACAACGGACTTGTGCCAAAACTACGCCAACCGGCTGCGGAGGGAGACTCCCCCCCCTTCACTGGAGCACTGCGCTAAAAAAGCTGATCAGAACGTTCACACTCTGTGGTCACGAAGTACTCCACTAGCCCCCCCCCTCGACTTTCCTGAAGTACTCCCCCGTTGATAGAAATCAACACGTAATGAATTAAGACCCCACGGTTTGATGATTGATAGGTGTGTGGGCTGTCTTTCATTTTGACACGCAGAACATTTTTATAATAAACATACATACTGTGTTAAATGGATATATCCGCCTTCTTTCATTTATCTTTCCATTCCCACAACAATATACATATACATAAAGAAATGGCATATTTTGGACATAGTTCGAATGGTGATTAATCATGATTAATACATTTTTAAGCTGTGATTAATCTGATCAAAAATGTTAATCGTTTGACAGCCCTAATTATGATATTATATGCAGGGCCGCCCCTCCCTACAGGCCAATCACGCAGGCTGCATGGGGCCCCGCCCATAGGGCCTCAGCTGCTGTGCGCAGTCCTCTGCTCAGTTCTCTGTGCACCCCCCGCGAGAGTGAGAGGTGACAAGGGGAGCACGTCTGTAACCCAACACCGTTGCAATGAATCGACATCTGACCAATCACAGCTTTGATACGGCCACTAGTGCAGGTGAAGAGATGTCGGTGAAAAGACAGTTTCAGTCCGGCGCATGTAAGAGGGGAAAAAAACAAAACATGAAGAAACTAGAGCATCACTCGAAGGTGGGTTATTGTATGAGTCAAATGTACAACTTGCGAATGTTGTATAAGTCAAATTGCCATATTAAAACATCAGCTGCAATTCACGACATGAAGAAGGCAGTCTCTGCAGAGCATACAGGCTAAAGGAGATAGTTATTTCCAGCATTCTTTATTTACCATTCATTCAAGTATGTGATGCCTTTGATCTGCTAATGTGCAGGAGGAAGAGTGATACACTGTCTGTCTATTGGCTTACATAACAGTTAAAGTTTACAGCCTAAAAAACATGGAGCATTTTTCCCCCTTTTATGTCAATTTGCACATTTCATGGTGATGCTCAGCCTCTCCCCTTAACTCCTAACAGTCATCATCATGTCAACCACAACACAGAGAAATACTGATAGGAATGTGTGTGTAGTTGTTGATACATTGCTGACAGAGGGAACTACGTTAAGAAGTATCAGTTTTTGAGCATGTCATAAGCATGTTTTGTCTTGACTATACTACAACTATATTATAATAATATAGTATTTATATTATTGAATTGATTATGATTATTATTATTATTAGTAGAAGTAGTTTATTTGCATTCATTATATTTGAATATTTTTGAGGCTAGTATTTGGCAGGAAATGCAGACGTATTCACCTGTAAATGCATACTGAACGACATACATGCACAACACACTCTCACTCCCTAAGCGTCCAATAGCGACGTTTGGTCAGTGTCCGTGGCGTCCAATTGTGACGCTCCTAGGCTCCTTCAGCGTCATAAAGGGACGCAAATAGCTTTCAACTGATTGCAATGTATTCCCATCTGCGTCGGGATTTGACGCTCATGGAAGCACGGCATTCGTTTATGCCGGCTGCCCTTAAAGGCAATGTGAGCGTCCATTCCCATTGGATAACGGAGAATTGTACACCCGGAAGTAAGTATTCCTCTTACTGTCGATTGATTTTACAGTGATATCTGCACTATTCATCGACTAAAAAACACCAGATTATACTTGTTAATTACACAACATTGATTGGTTTAAATTGTGTGCAATGCTTTTGTATTTTTCCCCTTCGATTCGGAGAAACAAATATTTTTTCTGAGTAAAGGATGGCAGAAGACACTACCCAGAATCCCCAGCTATCGTTTGGACTACACCATGTGCTCTGTTTGACAAACCCCGTTGTTTTCACCATTCATTCCGATGGCTGGCGTCTATGTCACATGATCTTCAAATTTCTCCCTGCAGAAAAAGAAAACATGGCCGAAATTCGTTTTATTCTCGGTAGAAAATGCCTATTTTAAAGTTAGTGTGGCCATTAAAATGCGTTTTGATGTCATTTGATGCGAGAAATATGAGTTGTTATTTCAGATTATGTGTGCAGTGGATGTACATGATCTTTAGTTTGCTAGTTATTACGAAGATTACTTCAGGAAATCGCGACGTTTTCATTGTTACCAAGGTGGTTGCTAGGGACGCTGCTATCGATATTATTTCTGTTATGTTGTGTAACTGTTTAATGGTGTTATCTTTATTGCTACCCCCTTCCCCGTCAATGTATAGTGTTGGTCCACAGCCTAAACATATTAGTTTAACAAAATCCGCATCTAAAGATAGCTTACGTTATTCCCCCCCTGTGCAATTCCAGTCTCACATCTCACAGCACATCGTCATTAACAAATACCGGAAACAGACCGAAAACGTTTTTAAATAATAATAATAATACCTTATTCCGAGTGTGCTTGCTTTTCTCTTTGAAAGTCATCACATAACGGCATTGTAATACACGGTTCGGCTGCATTACATATTACATATCTGCCGTAGTTCTGTATTTATAGAGCCCTGATGAGAAGACAAACATGAGGAACTGAAAATGTGACGTGGATCATAAATATATCAGCCATTAAACAACATCTTACATTTCTTTTCACACAATACGTCTCCTTGCAGTATCAACACTAATTCGGCTCACTTTTATATTTGATCCAATTGGTAGATAGGCTGTATTTACACCATAAAGGTGCACAGCTGATATAAAGGGACACC
The DNA here is from genome assembly GCF_902827115.2 of Pseudochaenichthys georgianus. Lineage (NCBI taxonomy): Eukaryota > Metazoa > Chordata > Actinopteri > Perciformes > Channichthyidae > Pseudochaenichthys > Pseudochaenichthys georgianus. Next base: position 3,019,125 of record NC_047518.2, on the reverse strand, counting down.
TGGTGGTTAAAGCATGTTATTGAATTTAATTATTTTTATTATTAGATATTAATACGATCCCTATAAAGTATATTCATTACTCGTTATTCTCTACTAATAGTTAATTAAAGACTGTATGTAATGACTATTATGCACATCCCTTTCAAGATTTAAAGATTTTCTAAGGTTTATTGACATATCATATAGGCCTACACAACTGTGGTGTAGTTCTGCACTGAATGAAAAACTTGGGTCGCAGGTTCCTCAATAGTGCATTACAAGACATCTATCAATATTTGTGCATACCTCCAGCAATGTTAACTATGTTGAAGCACTTATTTTAACTGATATTATACATAATGTATTATACTCTTATAATATGTATGTAGATATTTCATCTCCGGGCTTGTCAGGTATTGAACAATCAATAAATAAAGAACACAGAATTGTTGAATATAAAACACAGAATGTGTGTGATTATACTAAATGATTTTCAAATAAACACAACTGCATATTTAACTGTTACACATGCTGATGTACTGCAAATGTTCCAACTTGGGATCAATAAAGTATATCTTATCTTAAGCTGATCGATGGCTACTGCCATATTTTCAAAATGTGCCTCTGAACAGTTCTGGGGACGGGGTGGGGGACGCGGTGGACCCGTTCAAATCCAGTTTTGGACAGTCGTTTATGTCGGCTGCCCTTAAAGGTAATGTGAGCATCCATTCCCAGGAGTAAAGGATGGCAGAAGACACTACACTACCCAGAATCCCCAGCTATTGTTTGGACTACACCATGTGCTCTGTTTGACAAACCCCGTGATAGTCCTCAAGCTCTGTGATTGGAGAGTGTGCTCCGGGTTAAGCCGATTCTCGAACAGCACTTGAAATGGGATGGAACCACGGCAGACTGTCCAAAACTGGATTTGAACGGGTCCACCGCGTCCCCCACCCCGTCCCCAGAACTACACATGCTGGCTATTCTGTTTCGCAACATGTTCTCTCTGGCACGTCTCTACTGGGAGATGTAGTTGTACATCCCTGGAGGTTTAGGGGATAGGAAACACTCACATTTAAAACATATAATTAATAAATGGGTGAAAATTGCTTGTGCCCATTATGGGCAGTATTAATATATATACCCACATGCCAGCTAAGGTCAGAAGAGCTTTATTTAACAGCTGGTCTTATGTGTGTGACCCCTGTGATTACATTACATTACATTAATTGATAAGCCTGAAACATGCACTTGTCAAGGTTCAGAGGCACATTTTGCAAATATGGCAGTCGCCATCGATCAGCTTAAGATAAGATATACTTTATTGATCCCAAGTTGGAACATTTGCGTTACATCAGCATGTGTAACAGTTAAATATGCAGTTGTGTTTATTTGAAAATCATTTAGTATAATCACACAAATTCTGTGTTTTATATTCAACAATGCTGTATTCTTTATTTATTGATTGTTCAATACCTGACAAGGCCGGAGATGAAATATCTACATACATCTTATAAGAGTATAATACATTATGTATAATATCAGTTCAAATAAGTGCTTCAACATAGTTAACATTGCTGGAGGTATGCACAAATATTGATAGATGTCTTGTAATGCACTATTGAGGAACCTGCAACCCAAGTTTTTCATTCAGTGCAGAACTACACCATAGTTGTGTAGGCCTATATGATATGTCAATAAACCTTAGAAAATCTTGAAATCTGAAAGGGATGTGCAAAATAGTCATTATATACAGTCTTTAATTAACTATTAGTAGAGAATAACGAGTAATGAATATACTTTATAGGGATCGTATTAATATCTAATAATAAAAATAATTAAATTCAATAACATGCTTTAACCACCAGGTGTCCCTTTATATCAGCTGTGCACCTTTATGGTGTAAATACAGCCTATCTACCAATTGTATCAAATATAAAAGTGAGCCGAATTAGTGTTGATACTGCAAGGAGACGTATTGTGTGAAAAGAAATGTAAGATGTTGTTTAATGGCTGATATATTTATGATCCACGTCACGTTTTCAGTTCCTCATGTTTGTCTAGAGGTCTTCTCATCAGGGCTCTATAAATACAGAACTACGGCAGATATGTAATATGTAATGCAGCCGAACCGTGTATTACAATGCCGTTATGTGATGACTTTCAAAGAGAAAAGCAAGCACACTCGGAATAAAGTATTATTATTTTTTTTTTAAATGTTTTCGGTCTGTTTCCGGTATTTGTTAATGACGATGTGCTGTGAGATGTGAGACTGGAATTGCACAGGGGAAAATAACGTAGGCTATCTTTAGATGCGGATTTTGTTAAATTAATATGTTTAGGCTGTGGACCAACACTATACATCAGGGGTCGGCAACAGGCGGACCGCGGTCCGGATCCGGACGCCGACCTATACGGACCCGAGCTATAATCAATACATTAATAGGGGATTTTTCGGCGCCTCCCGCTTTTTTAACGCTGATTTGGGTGACTTGTGTAATTCGTGGAGAACCGAAGAGTTTTCGACTGACGGACAACTTCTCACTTCACAAAAGAAGAAGAAATCTAGACCGCAAAAATAATTAAACAAGCGAGTACCTGTTTTTCCTGGCCAAGGACAGGTTCCTTGAACACAACACGAGCGTAACGTTTCTTCCGTGTCTTCACGTGGTATATGTCTCGTCTGAAAGGAGTGCTGAGCACCGGAACGCCGCTCCAGCCCTTAAAATATTGCATATAAGGATAATAATCCATAAGGAGCCGTACACATGCCGCAGTGTTTGCGTGGCTGTGTCTTTAGTTGTAAACACAGTGGCGATCTGTTGTTATTAGCATCTGGTTAGCTAGCTATGCTAACGAATTTAAAGAGCTTTTCTACAACCAGGTGGAAGAGAGCTATCTCCTGAGAGGCTCAAATATCCTCAGCTCAGTGAGGTTAAGGCACACCTTGATATGGTCATTATAGTTATTAATGAGACTAAATGAAAAACTGGTATAAAATACTATATGACAGTAACAAAAAAGTTGTTAAAAATAACAAGAATAGAGTTTAAAAGGGGAGTGATTTGTAAAATATCCAAAAAGAAAAATATGCTTACAGTTCTGTTTCATATGGATGTTGAGAGATGTATCCATAGATCTCTTAATGTTGCTCTCAAAGTGTACCAGATTGATGCTTTTAACTTCAATATTTTAAGCAAAGGTTGAGTTCAATAATTTGTACGACCCTCGGAGGATGTTGTAAAAATTGAAAGGAAAAAGGTTCCCCACCCCTGCTGTAAATAATAATAAAAACCCTTGATTTTTAACTTAAAGGTGGGGTAGGTAAGTTTCAGAAACCGGCTCGAGATACACTTTTTGTTATATTCCATGGAATGCTCTTAACATCCCGATAGCAATGAATAGCTTAAGTGCTTTGACAAAAAATCCATAAAAAAATGTCATCTGTAGAAGCCGTAATACTGTAAAAAGTACAACTTGACTCCATGTCAGCCCAGATTTACAAACTCCTGGCAGGACAAGCTCAAGCTCAATTCTCACACTGAATTTAAAAAAGACAATGGCGTCCTGCAATAAAAGTTTGTCAGAAATAGAAACTTTGAAACTGTTCAATTGTTATGATGTGTAAAGACTGATATTGTTCTATAATCGGCTGAAACTGTTAAGTCATGATGTGAAACGGTTAACAAAGAAAAAGGGACACTCAAGCTGCTGCTACACTTTATTTATTTATCTAAAATTAAGCACTTTTAAGATGCACATATTTTCAAAAGCTATTTTATTCATTTCCTCTATTTTATTTGTAAATGCAGCCTGAGAGGAACATTACACATATCCACAGTATTTAATGTTAATTGACAATAAATAGTTTTTTTTTTTAATTGTACTTTCTTTATTTGATTGGCAGTCAGTTGTTGATTACATGCAGACGTTGATAAAGCTACAGGTCACTTCAATATATATCACACTAATTCATGAAGCAAGTTAGACATTTTGATGTTCCGGACCTTTGCATGGGGACATTTTCTCTAACTGGACCTCGTTGAATTTTAGTTGAAGACCCCTGCTATACATTGACGGGGAAGGGGGTAGCAATAAAGATAACACCATTAAACAGTTACACAACATAACAGAAATAATATCGATAGCAGCGTCCCTAGTAACCACCTTGGTAACAATGAAAACGTCGCGATTTCCTGAAGTAATCTTCGTAATAACTAGCAAACTAAAGATCATGTACATCCACTGCACACATAATCTGAAATAACAACTCATATTTCTCGCATCAAATGACATCAAAATGCATTGTAATGGCCAAACTAACTTTAAAATAGACATTTTACACCGAGAATAAAACGAAGTTCGGCCATGTTTTCTTTTTCTGCAGGGAGAAATGTGAAGATCATGTGACATAGACACCAGTCATCGGAATGAATGGTGAAAAAAACGGGGTTTGTCAAACAGAGCACATGGTGTAGTCCAAACGATAGCTGGGGATTCTGGGTAGTGTAGTGTTTTCTGCTATCCTTTACTCAGAAAAAATATTTGTTTCTCCGAATCGAAGGGGAAAAATACAAAAGCATTGCACACAATTTAAACCAATCAATGTTGTGTAATTAATAAGGATAATCTGGTGTTTTTTAGTCGATGAGTAGTGCAGATATCACTGTAAAATCAATCCTTACTTCCGGGTGTACAATTCTCCGTTATCCAATGGGAATGGACACTCACATTGCCTTTAAGGGCAGCCGACAAACGAATGCCGTGCTTCCATGAGCGTCAAATCCCGACGCAGATGGGAATACATTGCAATCAGTTGAAAGCTATTTGCGTCCCTTTATGACGCTGAAGGAGCCTAGGAGCGTCACAATTGGACGCCACGGACACTGACCAAACGTCGCTATTGGACGCTTAGGGAGTGAGAGTGTGTTGTCTCTGGAGGAAGAAAAAGGGCAGGGGCTCAAGCCCACTTTGATGTCTGTGTGCACGTGCCTGCTGCACAGTAGTTACAGTGTAGTTACGGCAATTACAAATGTAAGTCGCCGGCTCCTCCAACAATCTAACATGAATATATATAGGACACAGTGGCGAACCGTGTCTATCACAACTGGACCTTCTGTAGACACACACACCCCCCGCCGCCGTTATAATGTTCGTATTTTCACTGAATTGTCGTCTTGAAAAGGGTACTCACAACAATTCCGCAACAACTTCATCTTCACCTGTTGCACTTGTCATTTCAACGTTAAAAACAATAGAACGGCATGAATTGCTTCGTGGCATTCATCTAGATCCTCTGTCTCGAGCCAGTTAACTAGCGGGCCTTCTGGAACACCCTGGAACCGAGGGGAACTCTGAAAGAATACGCCCATTGGCTACAAATCAATATCTGATTGGTTGATCAAACTGTCAGTCCAAACGTACGCTCTCATTCAGTGAAACGGCCAGGGCATTCGATCAAGGATGTAGAATACCTTGGTTGAAGGATATTCTACAGAGACCCAGAACAAGATCTGATTGGTTGCTTTCTTTTCTAACACAAAACCACTGAAATGCGTAGTGCATGGTCCGAGAAGGACAAACAAATCAACGTAACACTAATATTCCAGATCAACAACACAGATACCATTCTCATTTATTCATTTTATGTACATTTTATTTATATAATTAAATCGATTTTTTGTTTGTTTTATCTGAGTGTTCCAGGGTATTCTCTGAACACCTTGAAGGCCCTGACGGTTCGCCACTGCTAGGACATTAAACCAATACAAATAGTGAAATAAATAACAATACAAATAAAAAAGTGCAAGATACTGTTATAAGATGTGCAAGTAATAACAAATAAAATATAAATAGTGCAAGAAGAGTCTATATACACGTAAATGGAATATGATATATAGATAAATAAATTGCAAGATGCAAACAAATGACAGAGCTCAGGTGTTTAATAGTCTTACCCCCTAAACGCACCAGGAGCGGCTGCGCCACGCTGCGCTACGGCTGCGCCACGCTGCGCCCTCCTCCTGCGACCGAACACACCAGGCGCGTTTCAAAACGTTGCGGAAGCGGAGCGTCGTGTGTGCAGCCTCGCAGTTGTTGTTGATTTTGGAATATTCCTGGACATTTTGTACTTCTACAAGTAAGTAGGCTACGTAGTTAAATGGTTTATGTTTGTGTCTGTTTAAATCGGGTTTATTGTTGTTATTTCCTATGTTGTTGTGTTGTAGACTACAGACATAGTTAATAATAATTGTAATATTCCAGTTATAAACGACATGAATCAAAGATGTGTTGCTGTATTTTAGTGGTAAAAAAATATGCATTCATCATCATAATTATTGTATATATATATAATTGACAGTGCCTGTAAACCGGAGGAGAACGCTGCAGTATTCTCCTACTTGAAAGACGGTGGTGGGGGGGAGGAGAAGGAGCCGGTTTTTGGTTCACCCGGTGCACCCCCTCAACCAGCAAAGCAGACAACAAGGTGATTTTCATCACTTCCTGCCTGCGCCGCTTCAAAAATAGGATTCATCCTATATTTTAGAAATTCCTTGCGGCGAGGAGCTTCTGGGACGCGGCGCGGCGCGTCTGGTGGAACAGCACCCATTGACTAGAGTGGCCGCGATCTTTGCGAACGCCGCGGCGCAGCCGTAACGCAGCGCAGACGCTCCTGGTGCGTTTAGGGGGTTATGGCCTTAGGGAGTCGAGGAGAGGGCTGAGCACACAGCCCTGAGGGGCTCAAGTATACTCCTAGGCGCACATTTACAAAAGCTTCATGTGGCTTTCGTGAAGATTGAAACCGCACATTGCACAACTAAGACATTGACTGCTTTACTCTTCCCTATAATCAGTTCGTTGTCGTCGTTCACTCCGTTTGATCCCATGTTTTGGATTCCCCTCGGCTGCCCCCCTTGTCTAAGTCTTCCCAGTTTTTTGCTGTTGTTATTTTTCTATTGCTTAACCTTGCCTGCCCCTACAGTTTTTGTTTTATTAAGTAACAGCTTTTATTTAAATAATGCTCACTTTTGGTTTATATCCTTATATCTGCCCCCCCTGTTTTGTCCTGCATTTGGGAACTGCCTGCCTACTGTATTCCTATCGGATACACACACAATATGCATCAGTGCACATGAATTGTTAGTTTTAGACTATTCATTGGATTTGTTGACACTATGAAAAGAGCATCTCTGGACTAATACTTTGAGTGCCTTCTTCTCCACGTTGTTATGTTTGTTGTTATTGCTTTGAGAACATGACTTTTTCCATTTATATTACAATACAATTTCATATGCAGCACAATTAATTATCCATATTACTTTGGTGTGATGGAAAACATCAGTATGCAGCTGAATTATATGTGTTGCCACAGGGACGTACTTCCAGCCGCCGAGTTCTGAGAGAAACTACACACTATACATCACCCTCAAACTAACTCGGTACCTTTGTACAAATATCCCGTCCCCCCTCTGGCCCCAAATCCTATTACGTTTTAGAAGGGAAGAAAAGCTGAATATGTAGTAGTTGAGGAGGTTGCAGCGTTCCCTCTTCATGAAGCCTTGAGACTGGAGACAGGGGTGGGGGGGAAAGATCAAGAGAGTCAGACAGAGTAAGACAAAATAGGGACATAGTGGAAGACGGAGGGGAGAAGGTTACAGCAGTCTGAGTGGATTAGCATACTGCTGTTGTTACACTTCACAAAGAAAACGTACCCTTTTTTAGCCATAAGTTGGTTCAGGGAAATATACTTTATAGTAGAGTAGTTTCAAATAATATTTTAGTTTCAGTGTTTCAGGGTATTAGAAAACAGTATCAGGACCGGGTTCACAGTTTATATTACTGTTAGGGATGCACGATATTGTTTTTTTGAAACCGATACCGGTAACTTCCTGCTTCTCAAGACCGATACCGATAACCGATAATAATATAATATATATATTAAATGTACCTGTAGTTTTTGCACACCTGGTGGTAAAAAAAGACTAGTAGTGAGAAAATTACATGAGCATTACTACTATGAACAAAACAAAGCCAAGAACAGTTTTGACTCTTCAAAGTGACCATATTTATTTTCCCAAATAAAGTTCTTGCCTTTTTCAAAAGCCTCGTCGATAGGTAAAAGCCCCGGTGCCTTTGCAGCTGGCTTTGGATTCGCCGCTAGTTTAGCAGCGCAGGCGTCTTCGTACGCTGTTAACACACCATCGTAGCAATGGCGATGTTTCAGGTGACTAATCAGGTTGGAAGTATTATAGCTCGTTGCCTTTTTCCCTCCTCGTGGAACTTCTGCATTGCATTTGTTAATACAAATAGCAAGCGAACTCTATCTAACTCTGAAACTTTGAAATAGTCCCATACTACCGACGACATGTTTGTTTACTGGCCGCACACCATTTACGTCACAGCCAGGCATGAGTTAGGGAGCGCTGGATTTGTGAAAAACTCCCCTCTTCCTAAACCACTATACCACACTACTAGCAAAACGGGAGGAGCCGAGTGAAAAACAAGCGCCCCTCATCCCAATCCACCCACACCGCAGTAATTTTTTCTTTTTTTTTACCCAAAAAATATATTGTATATTATCGGGGCTATTAGTACTGTTATCGGGTTTATCAGGATGACGTCATAATTCCTAATATCGGACCGATAATTATCGTGCACCACTAATTACTATAGTATACTCAACTCCAGTGCTGCTTAGAATTATACATATTTACATAAGACAAAACTGGTAGTTTAACAAAAAGTTATATTGATGCCAAATAATCATCAAACTAAATATATAGTTTGAGCTGCACTCTGAGCCTACATTCTGGGGATCTGGTAGTGACCTGTTAAGCCCCAAGCCTGTTTTCCGGGTCTCAGGCTCGAAAATGACTATAACTTCACTTCTAAAAGGGTTAAATTAATAATCTTTTTTCTCAAAGCAATGTGTGAGTTGGATGTAGAAAAGTCAGAATCAATATAGATTTTTTTTATTTTAAAGCAAATTCAGATTGAACATAGTTTTGATTATAGTGTCCGTCCAAAATTAAAACATTACTTATAGTGAAAACCACCCTTGAATGATGGGATAGTAGACTACAAGCTTTAGGAATCCAAAGTATAACATATAATACAGGGATCACCAACTACATTTGTCCAAGGGCCGAAATGTAACCAATAGACACTATCGCGGGCCAGCGATTTTTATATAGTCCAGAATTTTATAAATAGTATTCAGATTACTTTTGGAATACTTTCTTTTTCCATAACAGATGGGTATGTTTTGGTGAACAGGAGACACGTATTTTACTGTTTTAATGGCTTATCATGAGCACAAACACGACATCTTGGTGTCATTCTGGACAGCTCCCTCTCATCTGCACCCACATAAAAAACATCACCCGGACTGCATTCTTTGTACTGTCTTAAAACCTTTCCTTGGAATATGTTATGAATTGTAAGGTGTCCTTGGGTGCTTTGAAAGGCGCCCCTAAATAGAATGAATTATCATTATTATTATTATCTGAAACGATGTAATAACTTTTGAAACTTTTTCCAGTCACTTGCCCCATGCCTTCAGCAGCAGCAGGCCATTCACTTTGATTTCATCCCGTTATGAAATGTCATCATTTCGACAATAAAGAAATTATACATAAACGTTATCTTGCACATTTTATCTAACCATCTCCGTTTCTAACTTTCAATATATTTTGAAAGAGATCTCTCTCTCTCATCTGCGTGCGGGGGCGGGACCTCACAGACACGCTGCATCTCTCTCCCTCTCAGACACGCTGCAGCGCTGTGTGCACACAGTTCTGCCGGTAATGAATATTACATTTTGAGAGGAAACTTTTCCACCTATAATTCCAATAAGTAGGCTATTCCAAAATGTATTCACTTCAGGTTTACGAAAGTAACTGTAATCAGATTACTCATTTTCAAATCTAACGCCAGCTGAATACAGTTAGCCTACTTGATTTTTGTATTCTGATTACGTAACGCCGTTATGTATTCCGTTACAACCCAACCGTGCTTCTAGGCTACTGTCCCGCAGCTCCAGCCTCTCTGTTGGACTCTGTCGCAGCGGGGCTACTGCTGTGGTGCAGAGCGCATTAACCAGACTCTTCACAACTAAGGATCACTTCTTCTTCAGGGGAGGGAAGGTTTCGCAGTACGCAGTCTACTGTCCCGCAGCTGCTGCCTCTCTGTTGGACTCCGGTACTGCACCTTACTCACGAGACGTTGTAAACAAATAAATGGGTGGGGGGCGAACGCAGTAACCACTCCGCCAACGCCACAGTCACCCCCGTCGTGCGGGCCGGATGAGAATGTTTGGCGGGCCGGATGTGGCCCGCGGGCCGCCAGTTGGTGGTCACTGATATAATAAGTACCCTGTATGAAGATTGATGCAAAACAAGTGACATTTGACCTTTTTAGAGAGATTTATCAACAAAAAAACAACTTCTGGGGTCATTTGGGTGGATTTTCCATATCTCTCAGTCGATGTTGATGATTGATACCTCTTTTGAACCGTTAGAGCCAATAGAATCGAGGGGAGGTTCCTAAATCCATCTAAACATTTCCATTGAGGAATGAGAGTGATGCACACGCAGTTTGCCCAAAACCGGAAGCTGGGTTTTAGCCAGTGGCGGCCATAGGGGCGCTAGGGGCGCCGCCCACCCTCTTCCCACATGTTTGATTGTCATTAAAAATGAAAAATAAATAAAAACATATTTAAAAAAATATATATATTTTTATTTTTTTATTTTTAATGTACAAGGTAAATATTATATAATTGGTATCAGTAAAATGTATAATCTACAATAAAATCTCGTTTAAAATTGTTTTACGATGTCTAAAGTTACTGATAAGTCACATGTTTCCTGCCTGCCTGCGGCTCCGCTCCACTAGCACTAGCACCCCCCTAACAGTCATCATCATGTCAACCACAACACAGAGAAATACTGATAGAAATGTGTTTGTAGCTGTGTAGTTGTTGATACATTAATACATTTGAATACAGATTTAAGAAATATCAGTTTTTGAGCATGTAATAAGCATGTTTTGTCTTGACTATATTAAAACGATATTATAATAATATAGTATTTACATTATTGAATTGATTAGGATTATGATTATTATTAGTAGTAGTAGAAGTAGTTTATTTGCATTAATTATATTTTAATCTTTTTGAGGCTAGTATTTTCACTATATTCATTCTGTAGTGCACTATTAAGATCAAAACATATCTTAAGTCTGCTTGAATGATGGATTTATTGTCTGCATTTCCAGGGTCATTGCTGAAATTTATGAAAAAGGGAGGCACAAAGGAAGCACCCTGTACCCCACCATCAACCAGCATCACCTCAGACCCAGCAGCAACCAACACTCCGCCAGGCCCGTCAACCAGCGGCTCAACAGTTGCAGACGCAGCAGCACCCAGCACATTACAAGATCCATCAATCAGTGAGGTATCAAGCACCGTCACTAGTGCACAACCAGTTGATCCTGCTCTTTGACCAGCACACTTCTCAGATACTGAACGGATAGAATTTGTGCGCCGTGGGCCTTTTTAAAGTTGGGTCAAATTTAATTTACCCTAAAAACGATGGAAGAGGCTTTCACCATGGTCTGTCCTATCGTTCACTTGCCAATGGAGAGAAGGTGACAAGAAGTTGGCTTGTTTATTCAAAGCAGAACAACTCTGTGTTTTGTTTTGCTTGCAAGCTTTTTAGTGGCAAAGACGTAAAGCTGACTACAGAGGGCTTTGGTGATTGGTCAAATATTAGCTCTGCTCTCAAGAGTCATGACAACAACCCACATCACACAAAGTCAATGCTAAAATGGAGGGAACTTGAGACACGTCTCAGAAAGAGCAAGACAATTGACCAGCAGGAGCTGACTCTGCTAGAGAGAGGAGAAGATGGCGAAACGTCCTCACACGTCTCATTGGCATCACACTGTCACTTGCCTCCAGAAATCTGGCTTTCAGGGGCTCTTCACAACAGCTTTACGAGCTAGATAACGGCAACTTTTTGAAGGAAGTTGAGCTGCTGGCTAGGTTTGATCCTGTCATGGAAAATCACCTTGCAAAAATAAAAGATGAGAACACCCTCACTCACTATCTTGGACAGAGAATACAAAACGAACTGATTCAGATAATTGGTGACAGAGTCCAGGATTGGACTCCTGTGTGCAAGAGGCCAAATATTATTCTATTATCCTTGACTGCACCCCAGATGTGAGTCACAAGGAGCAGATGTCCATTGTACTGCGCATTGTGGAACTCGAACCCAAGCCGGAGGTTAAGGAGTACTTCCTTGGATTTGTGGTTGTGGAGGAAACTACTGGTCTGAACCTGTCAAATGTGATACTGGACAAACGTGTAGAGCTGCAGATTCCATTTGACAATTGCAGAGGACAGGCCTACGACAATGGGGCAAACATGAAAGGGAGGAGTACAAAAAGGCAGTTTGGGTATGAAACTGCAGATGAGCCCTTCAGTGATGCTCTGAAGAAGCTTGAGGTGACATTTTTGAACACTGTTGTTGACTCTGCTCTCAAATCACTGCAAGAGAGATTTGAGACACTTAGTCAGGTCAAGGAGAAATTTGGAGTGCTGCTTAATTTCAGCCAGCTTCAAGGAATGCCCAGGGGTGACTTGCATAAACACTGCAGCAAGGTAGAGAAGACACTGACTGCAGCAGGAGAGTCTGATATTGATGGTGCAGAGATGGTCCAGGAGATCATCAACCTCCCAAAGCTGCCACTACTAAAATCTGTTCTGGAGATGTTGTCATTTCTCCATGAAAAAGAGTTACAGGAACTGTACCCAAATCTATGGATTGCCCTCCGCATTGCAGTAACTCTTCCTGTTACAGTTGCGTCTGCTGAGAGAAGCTTTTCAAAACTCAAGCTTATGAAGACATACCTCGGTCGTCAATGGCACAAGAACGCTTAGGTGGCCTGGCTATCATAAGCATCAACGCACAGTTGGCACAGCAGCTGTCATACGATGACCTTGTTGATGACTTTGCATCCAGGAAATGCAGACGTGTTCACTTGTAAATGCATACTGAAAGACATACATGCACATTGACCTGACTGTATAAATATGTTACTGTGTTGTTAATGATGAAAAAATGTGAAAACTACTAGTCTCCCAATTTTTTTTTTAATCCAAACTACTTGGTGTCCCAAAAAAAGGTTTTGGGGCGGGGGCCATCACACAATCTCGCTTGGGGCCTCAAGCTAAAATACAGGAAAGGAGTGAGCAGAGGGTGGAGTTGTCGATTCTTGTTCAGTTTTCATCTTCCTCACCCTCTCAAACTTTGAGTTGCACGCACTGCTAAAGAGATGCGCTACCATGGAAACCAAACAATGGTGTAGCTGTATTAAAGTCCGAGTGGAAACAGTCGTGAGTAAATCTGATTTTGTCAGAAATCGGGAGAAATATGTCCCCGGGAGGAAACCGGGGAGAGGGCAATGAAATCGGGAGTCTCCCGCGAAAATCGGGAGGGTTGGCAAGTATGACACACACACACACACACACACACACACACACACACACACACACACACACACACACACACACACACACACACACACACACACACACACACACACACACACACACACACACACACACACACACACACACACACACACACACACACACACACACACACACACACACACAATGTTCGTATTCAGTCTCCTGATTTGAAATGGTGTTCCCAAAGCACCAGTGTTCTGCAGTATGTGTGGGCCTATACTGTTGCACCGTTTTGGAAGATTCATAGCTAACCACACTGAAGATTATGGATTATCTCATATTTTTAAGACTCAATTTGTGCTCCCCCCCCCCACCCTCTAACATCACCAGATAATTTCAAAAATGTCTTCCGGGGGAGGATCCCCCCGGACCGCCTTAGTATGGTTTGGTCCCTGATTCCATAGCCCCACCAAAAATATTTTCCACCAGCCGCCACTGGCTGTAGCTCTAATAGCAGCCAATATTAAATCTCCGTATTTTACAAAAATTAAATGATGGATTATCAGTAATCATTTCAAAGTGACACAGACACATTAGATCACATGTGTCAAACTCAAGGCCCGGGGGCCAAATCAGGCCCTTGGTGGATTTAATTTCGACCCTTGGTGGATTTAATTTCTAATTACTATTAGATCTGGCCCGCCAGTATATTACACGCACCTTTACTCCATCCTGAGGGTTTCCTCAGCTCAGAGCCTGACCCAAACATTGATGAACTTGCACCCAAGATGAGATGCCAAGTATCTGGCTTGAACTAGCATCACAGAGCAGCAAACTGAGTTGAAATGGATGTTTCCTTCTGCACATTTTTTCTTGCGACATGTTTTTTTCTTTTCTTTGAGGGACATTTTTTTTTTAAGCCTGTGGAAAAATGTAATCATAAGAAATCACTCCGGAAAAGCTGCAGATAGAGCTATAAGAAATTAATGCAACTGATTATTTAATGTTTAATGTTGTTTTTATAGGCAATAATTTAAGCTTTGTTAGTTCCAGGTTTAATATGTGCAATAAGTTAATTTCAATAAGTTTTGCAATAAACTTTGAACCAGTCCGGCTCTCGACTAGTACCCATTTTTTAATGTTGGCCCACTGTGTATTTGAGTTTGACCAGTGGCGAGCTGTGACTTTTATACCTAGGCCCTCTGACCCCCCTTCCCTGGAAAAAAAATAAGAGTTATTACGTCTCACCGTATACTTCAGCGGAATATCAAAACAGTGGCCCGGAGTGCAAAACGCATCAATGACAGCGACCCTCTACCACACAAAACAACACCATTTATATAAACACCTATCATGACAGGGCACCCACAGCTAAGTAACAATTACAAATGAATTAAGTCGGCACGGCGGCCCACATTGAAAATGACTGAGGCCTACCTTTGATGATCAAATCACTTAAACACAAAGTCCATTCTCCTGTCCTTTTGGATGAAGCACTTGATGGCGGGGTCATGCAGCTGATCCTTTGCCACTCCAGTTTATCATTGTAACTCAATCTTGAAAATGACTCGGTTAATAATTTTGCAAACGATGTCATCACTATCACTGAAGTGAGCCATCATGAACGAACTTATGCTAATCATAAATCTAATCGATCATAAATCTATCGATTAGAGGCTTCCGGCGGGGGATTTCCGGTGGCAGTATACGCCTTGAAGTTGTTTGCGGCCTGCCAGTAAACCCAAAGCAGAAGAAGTGACGTCAGCGGCTCCCTCAGGGATTTATTCCGGTGTGAACGTGATTTTTCTAGATAGTTCCAGGAAATAAAAGTTCCGGGGAAAAGTTCCGGGAACTATTCCTGGGAAAAGTACTTAGTGTGAAAGCGCCTATTGAACACAACCTTTGATCAGAAACAGCAAAAGGTAAGACATATTTGCCGTTTTTGCTCCGTTAAGCTACGTCGTGTGTTGTCTAGGTTTGCTTCCCCTGCCATGAGTTTTGATCGCAGTGATGATACTTATATTTCTAGAATCTGTGGAATCTCAGCTTGCTAGCTGATCTTGTTTTTACAGATCCGATAAGTAATAAAGTATTTATACTTTGAGTTCTGTGCCAAGTGCGTTAGAAATGTTTCGCTCAGGGCTCATTTAGACGCTTCTTGTGAGACTTGTGTTTTGTTTCATTACAAATTGTTCGTATCGTCAGTTAGCTGAGTTGCTTCCCGTTAGGTGGGTATGACACATTCATAGTTTGTTAAATGTTAAGAAGCCCTCAGACGCTGTTTCTTGCAGATGTTGCGTTTTTGCCCGCGGCTCCGTTGGGCTCAACAAAGCCAAGTGGGGAAAATATTCGTTGTGTCCAAACTGCGGTACTACAATTTCCGTATCAGTCCCTGGGCCCAGAAAGACTTTTTCCCATTGACTAACATTAAGCGGATTTTTTTTTTTTAAGGCGAATAGGGTAATTGTTTTTAACTTAAAGATATCAGCTAGAAATTTCTCCAGTTAATTACTTACATTAAGACAATTGTTTTTTGCATTACACGTTTTTTGAAATAGCATGTTTAAATATGCAAATGAGCCATCATCTCTCGCCGCTCCTCACACCGCGTATCGCCGTGCCTGTGCTACCGGCGGAGATGTAAAGTGGATTAAATAGCCGGTGTAACGCGGTGGGATTACCTTCTCTACTCTGCTGTGTTGCTGTAGCTGAGGCCTGGTTCCACCTTGCTCCGGGAACAGCGTGGATACTGTTGTGCTGGACTGGGAGAATGGCGGGTGTCGTGTTTCTGCTGTGCCTTTTCTTGGCTGTGCTGGACAAGGAGAAGATCGCTAGTCGTCCTGAACAATCTACTGGATTCGGGTATGTTCTGCCGCCCACAGTGGACATCCCCTGTACAGTTTCGGAGGTGTTGCACAAACAATTGCTGGTTGCACTGTCGCGGACATTCATTTCGGAAAATGTTTGTCTTTCTCACATGCCTGCCACGATGGTCCTTCAGAATAGTTTTTTAAACTCTAATCTCACTTTCGCGAAGTTTGCTGGTGACTCTAGAACAGGTGACAATATATGTGTGTTGATTAAGAGGAAAAGGTGCTTGGTATTTTTATTGTTGTTACTATCAGGAAATGTACAGCCAAATCCAGGTCCACCTAGCAGTATTAGTCAAATAGCTACTCCTGCTGATTTTATATCTAGATCTGGGCTAGGTTTAATTCATTTAAATGTGCGTAGTCTGTTACCTAAATTAGATTTTGTCCGTATTTGGGCGAGTTCGACTGATGCTGATGTCATTGTCTTATCAGAAACGTGGCTAGATAAATCCATTTTGGCCTCTGACATTTACATAAATGGTTACAGTGTATATCGTACTGACCGGCCTAAAAAAGGTGGTGGCATTGCCATTTATGTGAAAAATAAGTTTTGTGTAACTAATATGGTTTCCAAATCTGTTAATAAACAGCTAGAATTTTTAGCCGTGAATATTGAGGTAACAAAGGATCAACAGGTCATGGTGGTGGGCTGCTACAGGGCCCCTTAGGCTGTCAAGGACTCTTTATCGTCATTGGCAAAACTGTTATCACAACTTTCCTACAAGGAAATAGTGCTGCTTGGTGATTTTAATTGGGACTGGTTAACTTCTGTGTCAGAGGATTTTAAAAACCTGTGTACCTCATTGAATTTTACCCAGATTATAGACAGTCCTACTCGCCCAAATATTAAGTCCCCAAATAAATCCTCCTTAATTGATCTAATTTTAACAAATGTTCCACATAAATACTCATCTGTGGGAGTATGTGCTAATGATGTGAGTGACCACTGTGTTGTAGCCACAATTAGGGACACTAAGGTCCAAAAGGTTAAACCACGTGTCATCACAAAGAGAGACAAAAAACACTTTGTGGAGCAGGGTTTTTTACATGATCTGTTTGATTTTGATTGGGGTAAAATCAATGTGTGTGCTGATGTAGAAACTGCATGGTCTTATTTTTATCTTGGTTTTATGAAAATTATAGATAGACATGCACCTCTGCGTAAATTTAGAGTGAAGGGACGAAACAATCCGTGGTTTTCTGCTGAGCTGTCCAGTCTCCTTCATGAGAGAAATAATGCTTGGGCTAAGGCTAGGAAATCAGGCTCAGAGGTAGAATGGCTACGTTTTAGGCAGCTAATAAATAGCTTCACATCTCAAATAAAAAGTGCTAAATCAATGTACTATTTGTCGGTTACCACAGAAAACCTGAATAATCCTAGGAAATGTTGGAAAGCCATAAAATCGATTTCCACTGGTGATATCCCAAATGAGCTACCTCCGTGCCTCACCACAGCATCTGGCACTATATCAGACAGGGCTACTATGCTAAATTGCTTTAATGAGCATTTTGTGTCTTGTGGCTCTCTGCTTGGCTGTGTGGCTCCTGTGAACGCTCCAATCCTTGACTCTGAACAATGTGGTCTGGAAAACCCTTTCAGTTTTACTCCTTTAACTATTGGTATTGTTCATGAAGCATTATCCAAGTTAGATCCTAGGAAACCGGCTGGCCCGGACAATGTAGAACCTTTCTTTTTAAAGATAGCTGCAGATTTTATTGCTCCACCTCTTACTTCTCTTTTTAACCTCTCCCTCAGCACGAACACAATTCCAAAAGTATGGAAGTCTGCTTATGTCTTGCCTTTACTGAAAGGAGGGGAGGCAACTATTTTAAATAACTATAGGCCAATCTCTAAATTGTCAGTTCTGGCTAAGGTGCTCGAACGCTTAGTGAGTGAACAAGTAAAGGAGTTTTTATGTATAAATGATATCCTGTCTAAACATCAGTTAGGATTCAGAAAGAAACACAGCACCATCACTGCGACAATGAAAGTGGTAAATGACATTACTACTATTTTAGATAATAAGCAGAGTTGTGCAGCTCTGTTTATTGACCTTTCCAAAGCATTTGACACCGTTGATCATCGCATTTTAAAGCAGAAGCTACTCAGTATTGGCCTATCCAGCCTTGCAGTGGGGTGGTTTGTGAACTACCTCTCTGAAAGGTCCCAATGTGTTCATTTTGATGGACTGTCTTCTGAATGGTTAAACATTTCTAATGGTGTACCACAAGGTTCTGTTTTAGGACCACTTTTATTCTCCATATATATTAACAGCGTAGGTGATAATGTGAATGAA
Source organism: Pseudochaenichthys georgianus (assembly GCF_902827115.2). NCBI lineage: Eukaryota > Metazoa > Chordata > Actinopteri > Perciformes > Channichthyidae > Pseudochaenichthys > Pseudochaenichthys georgianus. Next base: position 3,000,499 of record NC_047518.2, on the reverse strand, counting down.
GCTACTTTACATTTTTATGCGGATGATACTGTGATGTATTGTGCAGGTCCCTCCATTAAAGAGGCTGTTGTTAAATTACAAGCTGTTTTTAACACTATTCAGACTCAGCTCTCTGAATTAAAGCTTCTTTTAAATGTGGATAAAACCAAGGTAATGCTCTTTTCAAAAGCTAAAAGACACCAGAGCCTGTTTTAGATATTGTAACTACGCAAGGAACAAAACTTGAAGTTGTTGCCTGTTACAAATACCTTGGTATCTGGCTTGATGATTGTCTCTCTTTTAAACTTCATGTCAATAACCTGCTTAAAAAAACTGAGGGTTAGGCTAGGTTTCTTTTTCAGAAACAAGTCCTGTTTCTCGCTTGAGGCCAGGAAAAGGCTAGTCACTGTGACCTTTTTACCTGTGCTGGACTATGGTGATTTGTTGTATATGAATGCACCTGCCAATTACCTGAGCAAATTGGATGCTGCGTATCACAGTGCTCTGAGATTTGTCACAAATTGTAAAGCGCTTACTCATCACTGTACACTGTATACCAAGGCAGGTTTACCATCTTTCTCTGTACGGAGGCTCAGTCATTGGTACACGTTTATCTATAAAGCTTTGTTGGGTAAACTCCCGTATTATATCTGCTCTCTGATAACACAGAGAGTTGCAAGCAGCTATTGTCTGAGGTCACATGATGTAGTCTTGTTAGATGTGCCAAGAGCAAGGACTGTCTTAGGTAAGACAGCTTTTATGTGCGCAGCTCCACTTGCTTGGAACAATCTTCAGCAAGAATTGAAACTGAGCAATCTCATTCCTCTGCATGTTTTTAAAGCTAGGCTAAATGAAATGCTTGCTGATACAATGGGCACTTGTAAATGTCTATAACTACACTCTTAAAACTACTGGGTTAAAAAATAACCCAATCATAACCCAGCTGCTGAGTCACTATAGGACAGAACACGCGCTGGGTTGTCTTAACTCATACGCTGGGCTGGATCATTTTAACCCATGTGCGGGGTTGTTTATTTGACCCAAGCTAGTGATTGAAATTAACTATATTGTTGGGCTAAATAGAATATAATAATAATAATAATGTATAATAGTGTAATGAATTATCTCCAAACACACCGTGTATATATAAAAATGCATTTATTGATAATTTGAACAGCTTTGGCAAATCGCCAACATCCATTTCCACTACAAAAGAACAATGCATTTTAGCACAATACAAATTCAATATATTTAACACTTAAATAAACTTAAAAAACACCTTAAAAACAGTGCTAGGGCCTTGAGAAATATCTGTGCGTATTTTAACCATCACTTATGAGTGAACACAATTTTCAGGAACAGTTCTGCGTATTAATTTAACACATGGACCATAAAGACCCAATACATATAAAAGTATAAAACAACATCTACGAACAGTCATTCAACTTGAAGCTGAACCCTAACAAAACTGTCAATAAACACTACAGAACACAGATGTAAAGCAGCAGGATGTAAACAGAGGAGAACAGTGTGTGTGTGTGTGTGTGTGTGTGTGTGTGTGTGTGTGTGTGTGTGTGTGTGTGTGTGTGTGTGTGTGTGTGTGTGTGTGTGTGTGTGTGTGTGTGTGTGTGTGTGTGTGTGTGTGTGTGTGTGTGTGTGTGTGTGTGTGTGTGATTGTTAAGTGCAACTTTGTTGGTAGGATTAAACTGCCAAAAGCTTTTTCAGGCTCAACACCCTGGGCTTCAAGGTCCCCTCATCCAGGCCCATCAACACTTTCTGGGTGAAGTCGAAAGTGTTGACCAAGTCTTTTGGGTAGCTCAGATGCAGGGCAAAAGTCAGTGCAAAAAGCAGGATGAATGCGGCAGCCAGTGTGGGGAGTTGGATAACTCTGTTACCCTCAATGGCAACAGCGATGCTCTCTGGGCAGAAGAGTGTGGTGTCTGTTGACCTAGCACCGATCATGAGAAGTCCGACCGCGATGTCCTCTGTGTCTGGATCATCAGACTGCTCCACCTGATGACAAGAACAGATAAACGTTCATAAGGGTAGAATTCATTTTATCACTGTATTAGACTGTTACTATTAGCTAGTTGTACCTAATAAACTGGCAACTGAATATGTATTTACAGTATAATCTCTCCCTACTACACATACAAAAAAATATGGGGAACACTAGAAATTATTTTGTATTGAACACTGATGCTGCAGGAAAGAAAGCCCTCATGATTGTGTATTTTATTAAATCACGTGAGCCCATTTTTACACTGAAACCTAAAGAGCTACATTTAAAATAAATGCTAAAGTAGAAATCATATTCAACACTTCTGAAGTGTTGAAGTAAAGGGAGATTATATTCAACATGTCCATTGTGTACCTTACAATAATTACAATTCTTATGGCAATATTCAAATCTTGGAACTAGACCCTGAACGGGATGTGAGCAACACAAGATATAATGTTTGATTAACACCTCAGTGACAGAATCAAGCTTCGATGACACCAGGACAGTTCATACTTTTTCAAACTCAATCTATCATTTTTTTCACTATAAAAATTCAAATAATTGTCTCCATGCGATAGAGCTCCTGAAACAATGTAACAAGATAAACTATATTTTTGGATGATCTGTCACATACATTGAAAACAGTTATTATGCTGACTTACATGCCACAGCCTCAGAAACGTGGAGTCATCTTCATGCAGATATGCAGGCAGAGCACGGAGGACAGCAGCACGTCGGACATGGACGTCACCTTGCTCCTTGAGTGTGAGAACATATCTTTGTTTTACTTTGGATGCTAAACAGTATAACCACACAACAATTGATATCACAAGAAAGTGCTCTTCCATGACTGAAGAGATTAACATTTTGACAAAGATAATCCACTCTAGTATGAGAACAAACACCAAGAGGCATAACCGACTCACCTGGAGGTCATAGGAGGCAAATAGCTGATCCAGAACTTCAGTTTCCTTTCCTTGCCGCCTTCTTCCTGAACAGGCTCTGAAGATGGAGGACATGTCTATCCAACTCCGCATAGAAGTGGTTCTTCAGGTTGAGGTTTGTTATCCTGTGAAACTCTGCTAAAATATAAAATGACTATTTAATTCACAGTACAATGTATATGTGGACTGAAGGCAGCAGAGATAAACAGAAACATAACATGCTAAATCTGAGTAAACATGTCAAAGTTATCAGTGACAAAGGCACACAAAATAATTATATAGTTGTAATAAATAAAATATTTTCACCTGTGACTCCATTTTCAAGGCAGGTCAGCGTTCCAGGATCTCTCCAACAGGTAGCTCATCATTGATGATCTCATTGCGCCGCAGGGCAAAGGTAGTCTGCATTAACTTTTAAATCAAGGGAATAATAATGTTATAATGTTCAAGTAACTCTGCCCTTGTATCAAAGACAGCAGCACAAAGTTTGCATTTCCAAGCCATTGGAAAACGTAACAATATTCACAGGCCAACACAAATATAATTTCAGTGTTGAGCACTAAATATTCATTCACATTTTAGTAACCATGTGGAATAAACATGGACGCGGGAAGGGGCTGCAGCACCCCCAAACGCGGCGCACCTACAGTGTAACAGCCCCTACAAACGGCCCAGTGGGCATGTCTGAAGATAGACCAACAACCAATCACATGAAAGCTATGCTTTGCTCCCACAATGCAGTTCGTCACCCCATTCAAAGTGAATGGGCAGAAGCGTCAACGCACGCCGCTGTGTGTAGGGGCCGTAACATCACTCCATTCACTTTGAATGGAGTGACGTTACGCTATGCCAAACTGCATTGTGACAATCAAATCATATGCCAGTACAAGCTCTAGCCAATCAAACCGCGTGCTTGTGTGTCCTGGGCGGGATATTCATGCGAGTGGTTGTTGGTCGAGCTTCAGACAAGCCCGCCGCCGTGTGTGTAGGGGCCCATGGCATGCCACAGTTGCGAGGCTTCACTCGCACCCCCCCCCCCCGCACGTCACAGTTTCTCCATTGTGAGGCTTACCAGATTGAAGAAGCCATATATCTGCCAGTTGCTTCAGTTTCCTTAAGAGAAAAAACATTGAAGGTTAGCTGGGTTGCAAAGTTTTCACAAAATGATCTGAGAAACACTATTTTCGAACCTAAAATGGCGGCAGGCGGAGCGCTTTTCTTCTTTTGTGTTACAGCATGCATGTCTGTGCATGTTTTATTAACTTAGACTAGAGGCATAGCGGATTTACGTTCATTTTATCCACTAACGTTATACCATAACCGTGCGTTCTGCATGTTTGTAAAAGCAAGCTAACTTGAAACACTAGACTATTAATCTGTTAAATCCGGCAGCCGTCGGTACCGAGGGGTTCTTGTTCACGAAACCAAGATAAGATATCAGATTAAAGCTGAAATTCCACATATTATAGAATTATTAAAATCATCACTGTGCGATCGTTACCTTTGCTGAGTTACATGTATTTGAAAACGCTGGGGGGTATAAATTACCTTGTAAAATGAATAGTCTAGTGTTTCAAGTTAGCTTGCTTTTACAAACATGCAGAACGCACGGTTATGGTACATTGTAGTGGATCAAATGAACGTAAATCCTCTAAGTTAATAAAAACATGCGGTAACAAAAAGAAGAAAGAAAACGCGCCGCCTGCCGCCATTTTAGGTTCGACTTTTCCAGAAAACTATTGCAACACAAACGTTAAACATAACTTAAAACAATATACAAATACTGTCTTACACGTAAGTTAAATCGTTTTTCAAGTGAGGCAGATATTAAATGTAGGCTAGCTAACAAGAGCTCAAATCAAACTAACACACCATGCGACACAAAGTGCATTATATGCAGAAATGAATAACACATCATTTAAATACTGTGCAAAGGCAAGACGTAACTCACCAGAGTAGTGCGGCCTAAAAAGGATCACGATTCCGGCAGTGAGAGCACGGTGGGCAAAGTATTCTTAAAAGTTTGAGCGATTTCAACAGAGGCGAGCAGATAATGGCGGGCGGACTCTGGTGAAGCATGTGGTGAAGGATAGAACGTCTCGGCACGTCGGGGGCGGAGCACATACGTGATGACGTCAGACCAACGTCAGACAGATTCATTAAAAATGTTTGAGTACTATAGAGAGGCGAAGTCCCTCCCTTTCCGGGAGCCTCCATGGGACCCCGGAAGCGTAAAATTATACATTGAAGTCAATGGAGAGAGAAAGGTTATCTTTTGATCCCGTTTGAATTGTGCCACGAATGACACATATGATGTTTGTCAATTTAAAAGAATATTTTGCAAGTCAAAAAAATTCAAATGTGTCGTAAAACTGTGAAGTTACACGTTTTTTTGTGTGAAACCGCTGAGTGAACTACAGGTCTCTAGTCTCGCACAATACGCGTCACCATCACAAAGACGGCCGTCACGTTAGCAAATTTCACATGTTTCTTTCAGAATGTGAATAAAAGTCTAAAACGAGGTGAACATCACTACAAGTCTGGACACGTTGAGAGCTGTACATACACGAAAGGGGAGTTAGTCGGTTCTGTAAGAGCAGCGGGACCGGCTTTACAAGGTTTCGGTGAGTAATATGAGTGCAATGTGTAACGTTAATGTCAGCTAGCTAACATTAGCTAACAAGGTACACTAACGTGTTTTGTTTCAGTCACTAGTTTTCTCCTTAAGAACTTCGTGGTCTCTGTGTATGCTGTGTGGATAACATTAGTGTTCACAAGAACAAGGTAAACTCCCGTGTTTTGTTTTAGTTGCTCTTCAGATTGAAGCGGCCAGTTTTATATCGACTATACTGTATGTGTGAACTCCTTTTACATCTCGTTGTGTCATTTGAGTTTATTTGCTGTGTGTAGATTCAAGGGTTTTGGTTATCTTGTCAATTTGTTTGGTTATCTAGGTACAGCTGTGTGTGACTCCCTCTGGTACACTGGTATGTGTTTTCCTAATGTAGAGAGCATTGATTAATTAATTAACTACACACTGAGTCTAGATCCTGACCAAGTCCTTTTTTATTGTTGATCAAATGTTTTTCAAAAATATATTCATACACATTTAGAAAAATGCAATGTACAATCACAACCAGTACAACACACATTACAAAAAATACAGAAAAAACAAACAATAACAACAATCAGACAAGAGGACAAAACTATGGAAAAATAACCCCTCCCACCCCCAGATCCGGACCATCCTTGTATTATTGCTCATTCAATCTATTATAGCATGCTAACAAACATGGTACTTACTTTATTTGTACAGATCTGCATGGGAGACGATGGCGCGATGCAGAGCGCTGTCTGTGATTGTGCACGGGGGATGTACAAATGCAGCCACGCTGCAGCATTGGCAATATGTGCCATGTGGCAGATCAGCTCCACAGATGTTGAGTGCCAGTGGAGGAAGCCTGGCACTTCCAAAGTAGTCTAGCCGGTGTCTCAACTTTACCAACAGTGAGAGGAGACATACAACCCACTGGCCAGAGACATCGCCACTCAGGATGTAGACTGGTTCAGGTCTGCACTGAGGGGCGCACAGTGTGGCATGGCATGGCTTTTGTCACCTGAGCCAGAGCCGCGGCCTCAACATCAGGCCATTGTCACCGTGCCGGAGCTGGTGAAGTGGGCATGGGGGTCGGGGGCTTGAGGCAATGCTTGCCTCAATGCGACTGAGCAGAGACCAGCAAGCTGCCATCCAGACAGTGAAGTGTCCACCATCATTATACATGATGGTGTATATAGGATATATATATATATATATTTGTATACATATCTGTAAATTGTATAATTTTATTTGATTTAAAAGTCTTTTTGATCTCTCTGTCTATAAACACAAACTGAGTAAGATTGACAATAAAGTTGACTTTGAAAAATATATATATTCTTTATGAAAATAGTTGACTGTTGGAGAAATTAATTGATTTGATTTTCTGAAGTTAATTTAACTTTGGCGACCATGTAAGGTCATTATTAAAAAAGGTACAATCAATTTGTTTAGGGTTGACTAAAATAATGATAAACATTTCATCTGGATAATTTACTGACAGAATAAGAAACTCAATAATGCTCTACTCACCTGTTCCTTTTTATAAAGTGAAACAGTTGAAACGATAGATTTTAGTAAACTTAAAAACAACCTTCTCCAAAAGCTATCAAGGAATATACCGAATACTTATTTTAGAGCGTTATTACATATTATTTGTATATAGTTTGAATGATCCATAATTGACAGAAGCTTGTGTTTACACTGACCTGTTACTCATATATTAATGTCTTTGTAACTTCAGTAAACCACTACCTCACTCATTTCTTTCATTCATCACGGTTCAGTAAACTAAGTGATACATGAACCAGTTTAATCATTATAATAACGTAGGATTGCAACTCTTTGAAACTGTAGGTGGCTCTTAAAAGAGCCGTTGTGTTTGGGTGTGCTGGTCTCAGGTCAGTCTAAGCCCTCTCTCCGGATGCAGCGGGCCAGCTGGATGTCCTTGGGCATGATGGTGACCCTCTTTGCTTGGTTCATCTTACTGGGGGGCAGCTACATGGATGTCGGTGCAGTCCACAGTCATTGTGCAGTTGAAGGCAGAATGGATGAAGGCAGAATGAAATTATTATTGACTCCGAATGAAGCACAACTTCATGTCATACAATACATTGACTTTATTTGTAATTGTGTAAAAAAATAAAGCATTGATTAGCAAGCAGGACCTGCAGGAACAGAGCACGGTGATGGATGGAGCTGGGAAGAGAGAAGAATAAAGAAAACAGATCAACTTCGTTTTCGGATATTAAAAATTCAATTTCAAAACAAGTTGCCGCTCCTACATCATCATCATCATCATCATCATCTTTATTTAAAGAGACTCTTGGTCCATTATTACAAAACATACAACACTACAGTTTTCTAGTGTGTAAAGATGATTTCACTTGACCTATGCAAAATATCACACTCAATACATGTGTGTCTCTGGGGGGTGCATTGTGCCTTTGATGTATATAAATAATATACCATAACCAAATACTATTACGTACAGTGGAAATCAGGTTGCCAGAGCAGGTCAGTGTGCATGTTCCTCAGGGTCTCAGCAGTTACAGGTGAGGGAAAGGAAATAAAAGAGAAAAAGGTCAGTAACAACACTTTAAAGTAACAACACTTTGAATAATTATCTCTTCTAATAATGTTCTCTCAGTAATCACTCAACTACAGTCTTTCCAACAAACAGATTGACTCACCCTTACTGTCATCACAATGAAACACGTCCAGAAGAATGTCATGCAAAGCTATCAGTACTTGATATTATATTGGCCCCAAAAATAACCTTGAAAAGGACGTGTGTGTGTGTTTGTGTGTTGGTCAGGGAGTGTATTGTGTGTGTCAGGGTGTCTGGGAAAGTGTATGTGTGTGTGTGTTGATATCTTGGTCAGGGAGTGTAGTGTGTGTGTGTGTCAGGGTGTCTGGGAAAGTGTATGTAAGAAGGTTTATATATATATAGGATTACTTTAAAACAGTCCCAAATAATACATGTTCACTTCAATACAGTTCAAGATAATACCTGTTTGCTTTAGTTTACTTCATGTAATAAAATAATAATTTGATGGTAAGGCTACCATTACTAAAGTAATGTAATGCTAACTAACGTGCTCGCTACTCGTCGCTACTAGCTAGGTAGCTAACTTGACTGTGTTCCATGCACAACATGTGTATTACCTGATATGTCTGATCCGGCGACTCCTGGTCCTTTCATCAGACGGCAATCGATAGAACGAGCAAGTGGTATGATCACTTGTGTGATTACAACCTGGTACAAAGCACACAGGCATCTTGTAAAAGTGCATTTATTTTTACCAATCTCTTATTTATTGGAGGGAATAAATCAGTTATGAGATCTTCTTCTTCTTCGCTTTAATTACGAGTCACAACCACTTGGAGCATTATCGCCTGTGACATCACTTACGCGAGCCAGAATGGGATTTGTAGTCTTTGTAGTCGCGTATTTTTCATAGTCTTATATTTCAACAGTTTTACGACAAAATGTGACTTTTTTGACATGGAACTTATTGTTTACGATTGACAAACATCATATGTGTAGTTCGTGGCACAATTCAAACGGGATCAAAAGATACGTTTTTCTCTCCATTGAATTCAATGTAACATTTTCGCTTCCGGGGTCCCATGGGCCGGAAGTAGATGGGCGTGACTTCGCCTCTCTATTACCAATATGACCCAAAGTGGTTGAACACTGTAGGCTATACACAATAATAAATCAGTTCATAGTCATCAGAAAATTAGCGGTGAATTAACTTTTTGAAATGTTTGAGTTAAAACGATTAGTGGTTTTGAAAAATCACTGTTGTGGTTGTAGTGGTTTTTCAAAATCACTTACTATTGATTCAATAAGTTACAGAATTGTATAATTATATAAATATAGATAAAATATAGTGATAAAATATAGGTTACATACCTTGTGTTGTGAGAAATGACAAAAAGATGGTTCCAGAATGATTCAGAAGTGGGAAAATGAATAAAGCAACCTCTGGGTTAAAAATAACCCAGGCAGGTGTTCAACTGCAATTGAAGCCCTAATAACCCCTTTGACCCAGCATGAACAACCCACCAGTGTGTTTACAGTACCCACATAACCCATAATTATGACCCAGCCAAATCAACCCAGCAATGTGTTTATAGAAATAACCCAGCATTTTTAAGAGTGTATGTATCCTGTAAATATAATGTATAATGTCCTTTATTGTTTTATGTTTCATGTGTAACCTATATGCTGCAGGTCTCCCTTGAAAAAGAGATCTATGATCTCAATGGGACCAATCTGGTTATATAAAGGTTTGAAATGAAATCAGATATGCGCATATTTTAATACATTTCAAGAACACAAATCTGAACTTTGGATAAAGCCAGGTTCAAAATTATTGTTTCATTTTGTAGTCATATTAGTATCTAAGGCTTTTACAGAAGGGATATTGGATATCTCTGTTTATCACTCCATAAATCAGAAAATACTGTCAACAGCCCTAAAATATCAATTTTTGCCATCTTTTTAGTTTAGATATAATTCAGGCTATGAATGATATATGAACAAACCCTTCTGTAAAAGACTTCAGAATATTGATAGGAATACAACTGGAAGGTTTGGTATGTAAGTGCTACTGAAGTGGACATTTCAAACTCTTTTTGAGAAAACGACCTTTAGAGATTGTTCTGTGGCGCTAGCTAAACCCTCCTGTTCTTTGGATGACAGCTTGCGCATCGACGCACTCCGTGAAGGTATTTCATGTTCGGGGTCATTTGTTTTTCGTATAACCTTGCTTCGTGCAAGTGACAATTGTTGTCGTCTTCTCTGTGAACGTTTTTTTCGCTGTTCTTTTGCCATTTTGAGATTTCAATTTCTAGCGGAAAGCTAAGCAGGAAGTGTTTTAGCACACCACGTGACGCATCTGAACGAATCACGTTGTCAGAAATTATACTGTGTAAACATGTATTATTTTAATCTGTATTGAAGTGAAAATGTATTATTTGGGACTGTTTTCAAGTAATCCTATATATATATATATTAGGGCTGTCAAACGATTAAAATGTTTAATCAGATTAATCACAGCTTAAAAATGTATTAATCATGATTAATCACCATTCAAACTATGTCCAAAATATGCCATTTATTTATGTATATTGTTGTGGGAATGGAAAGATAAATGAAAGAAGGCGGATATATCCATTTAACATTTTTTCTGCGTGTCAAAATGAAAGACAAGCCACACACCTATCAATCATCAAACCGTGGGGTCTTAATTCATTACGTGTTGATTTCTATCAACGGGGGAGTACTACAGGAAAGTCGACAGGGGGGGCTAGTGGAGTACTTTGTGACCACAGAGTGTGAACGTTGTGACCAGCTGTTTTAGCGCAGTTCTCCAGTGAAGGAGGGGAGGGGGAGGGGGAGGGGAGTCTCCCTCCGCAGCCGGTTGGCGTAGTTTTGGCACAATTCCGTTGTACAGACCGACGTTAACAGCAGCCCTGTCTGTGCACACGGAGACCGACTCTGTCGTCCGGTGATCGAACCGCCTTCTGGAAAAGCTTCACAAGTACGTCGGTACGCAAATGCACTTTGTGACACAAGTGACGGTACGCATTTCAGATTACGCACATAAACTGCGTACCAGTTAGTTATGTGCACCCCTGTACTACAGCAAAAGTATTCTCCGTCGGGACTTCCTGTAACAACACGACGCCGTTATCTTGATTCTGATTGGCCAGAAGACATTATCAAAGATGTTCTATTGAGAAGTCGATCACTACGTGACAAAAGTTTTCAAAACCGTGGCTACTGAAATCAATCTTACTAACTGCTGTCTGTGCAATTTACTTTTATGGTGGGGCTAAGCCATTTCTTGGTATGGGTGTAGCCTACCCCAGCCATACCCTGGCGCTGCCACTGGTGGCACGTATGGGGCGGGCCATTCTGCACATGCGTTAAATGCGTTAAATATTTTAACGCAATTAATTCAAAAAATGTATTACCGCCGTTAATGCGATAATTTTGACAGCACTAATATATATATATATATAACCTTCTCACTCACACTCACTGACCCAGATACCAGCACACACAAGGTTCTTTCTGGGGCCAATATAATCTAAGGCACCAATATATCTGTGTACAATGTTTGATTGTCTGGGAAAGAATAGTTTGTGTGAAATATTCCTTGGGAAAGTAAAGGAGTGAAGTCAGGTGCAAGATAAAGATTGGCCTGGGCCTCCTACTTACCATAATGGTAACGATAATTTTCATTGTCTGTGAAACTAATGATGTTCTTTCTCCAACCCCCGCCCCTGAGGAAGAGATAGTAAGGACCAAAAGAGGTACTAGAGTAGCGAGCCTTATGTCCCCAAAAAGAACCTTCACTCTCCAGGAAGGTAGCGACGGAATAGTGGACATAGATCTGTGCGCGATCGCCCCATGTTCCAACTCTGACAAATCATACTCAAGTCTCGCTAATAATGTCTGCCTCACCCCAACAGTATGCAATATATTCACCGACCAAACGTCCAAATTATGCCTCTGTTTCTCCCTTTAACAGGGAAGATAAGGGATCTATTACTCACACCCGAGAATGTAAATGCGAATCCTGGTCTTATGTACTAGTTAACTCTGGTCCGACAGATTGGAGATATACGCCTAAATTCAAATCAGCAAGGATTGTTGCGTCACTAAAACATAGAATGAAAGTCATTAGAAAGAACCCTACCTATCCCTGTTCTACAGGAAGATGCAACCCCGTGTTAATTATCCTAAGAAGGGTTGAGAGCGGCGATGCAGGTCTATATATTTTGGCAGCACACGCAGGAAACAAGTCAGCCCAAGGTCTGTTTAAGATAGTTGTCACTCCGAAACCAGCAGTAACTCGCCCAACTATAACCGAGGTACACTATATGTCCAAAATCATCTGCGGAGATCAATGTACTAGCGAAGTTGGCGAATTTGATCCACTAGACATAATTCAAATGGCCACGGGTTTTACTGATGATACAGTACTATGCATCGCACTGCATAGCTTAACAGATAGTGAACAAAGACTCAGAAGACAGTTATTGAGTTGACCATTTACTGAGGCTTGAAATTGTAAAACTGCAAGAATAAACAGAAAAATACAACACAAGTTACACGATAGAAATAATACATGTGCAACATAATGAAAATAGAGTGCAGTATAAGCAACAGCCTATGCTAAGAATGAGCTATGTCTGTTAGCTTTGCAGCTAGTTGGCTTAGTTTATCTTAAACATTGAAACCACACAATCAATTAAACCACATTTTGAAACACATAACTTGGCACACAGGTAAGTTTGCATACTTACAGACAGATCGACTTCAAGGAGGACAATAAAACGATATGTGGCATAACACTGAGCAACGATGTGTTCTGCATGGCTTTACTGTGTAAAGTAAAACACAAGAAGGAGAGTCAGGCTATTTGGTGCCTTAAAGCTACAGTACCGACTTTTGCCATTAGGGGGTGCCAATACACTATGCTCATGCTATCTGCACAAATGGTTAACATTGAGCATTAAAAAGATCAGGCAGTTCAGGGAGAATCGAAGGAAGGCAGGCAGCTTTGCATGACATTCTTCTGGACGTATTCCATTGTGGTGATAGTGAGGGTAGTCAATCCCTTTTGTGGCAAGACAGTAGTGACGGCCATCTTGGTGACGTGTGTTGTTGTGCGAGACCAGAGATGTAGTTCATTGAGCGGTTTCACACGGCAAACATCTTTTTTTTTACTTGCAAAATGATCTTTTAAATTGACAAACATCATAGCCAATGTGTAATTCGTGGCACAATTCAAATGGGATCGAACAATAACTTTTCTCTCGCCATTATGACTTCAATACATAATTTTTCAGAAATAAGATTCCATGGAGGTCCACCGAAAAGGAAGGGACTTCGCCTCTCTATACGGGTTCTTCTGCTCTGACATCCAGGCATGACGGGTAATCTGTGACGTTTCGCTCTCTCAAAAGTTGGGCCATTTTGTCCTCATGCGCTAATGAGCAGCTCTCATAAGAAAGAACGAGACCCCGCCTCCGACGCTGTATCCAGTTCTTATTATACATCCATGGGCTCAACAGATTAATGAAATAATGGCCGATATCAAAGCAACAACACATGCTAACATTTTTAGTGTCTGATTATGTCAATCTACAGCCATGCCCTGCCTCTGTGAGCACTTGGTTTTATGTGTACCTATAATTCAAGACTGATGGCTTGCTAATGCTTCTGGGATGGAAGGGATTTTTGTATGCATTTATATTAAATGGTCCCTTAGCAGACAAACTGAACCACACGCCAGAGATGGGGACTCGAGTTTGTGACTCGGACTCGAGTCGCACTTAAGTCGCACACACAGAGACTTCAGACTTGACTTGGACTTCTGCTCAAAAGACTTTGGACTCAACTTGGACTCGTGTTTTGGGACTCGTGAACAATCATTGTGTTTTCTATTTTTGGCGTATTAAAGGTGGGGTAGGTAAGTTTGAGAAACCGGCTCGAGATCGCTAGAATTTGAAAATACACAACCGGATAAAATCTGCCACTTCCTTACAGAGCCCCTCCTCCAACACACACGGACGCGCACATGACCAATGAGGGCACGAGATACGTTTGTGCCCCGATGGGAGGCTGACAGGCAGGTAGGCTATCCAGTTATTTTAGCCGGGCTGGCTAAAATAATTGGTCGTGCTTTTTACGGCTTCCACAGATGACATTTTTGTATGGATTTTTTGTCAAAGCACTTCAGATATTCATTGCTATCGGGATGTTAAGAGCATTCCATGGAATATAACAAAAAGTGTATCTCGAGCCGGTTTCTCAAACTTACCTACCCCACCTTTAACATTAACATCATGGCAGGGGCGGTTCTAGTGGGGGGCCAGTGGCCCCCTAACACTGACCTCTGACCCCCCTAAAAATGAAAAGTGAAAAAAATGTATGATTTATTACACGATTTATTGAATTACGGAATAGACGGAACTAACGTTATTCGTCATTCTAGTCGGACCCATTAGAGCGGTGCACTCAGGACCCATTAGAGTGGTGCACTCACTTTCACTGTCCGGCTGAAGCGCGCGAAAAACAAATACTTTTCATCTCGGATCATCAGAGGCTGTTGCATCCAAGAAAGATTGATTAAAACATACGTTTCAAGAGACTACCACGATAATTGAAGGTGATTTAAACTATTGTATCCGTGTAATTGTAGATGTAAAGTAGAGATGTAACTGTTCATTGCCTTTATTTTTATATAAATATGATATGGTGTTAGTGCAAAAATTGTACTATAACTTAAGCTGAAGCTAACAGTAATAACTATAAGATATATCTGAAATAAATAAGTGTACTGAAACAAATACCAATAACTGTATTGCATTGTTTTCTTATGCGCAATTACTTCATACTGTCTAGTTCTCTTTTTCGTCCTGCATTTATTGTGCCCCCCTCAGAAAATAACTGGCCCCCCAGATCAAATTGGTTTAGAACCGCCACTGCATCATGGTAACACCATGGCGACCGGTGGCACACCTGCAGCTGTACCACTTGTAATTAGGTTCAACTATAAAAACTTCGAACAAAACGCCGGCGGCACCAAAAAAAGGAGCGCACACTGCAAAGTCTGCAATATTAAAATCAAGGATGCTGGTGCAACAACGTCAAATTTCATCAGGCACTTGAAGACTCACCCGGAGAGGTCAGTCACATTAACGCATGGACGGTTAGCAAACATGTTTAGCTCAGCATCAGCTATGTAATGTTAACTTAGCTTGCTACTAGCTTTGTAACTGAATATTTGAAAATTGAGTGAATGTTTGCTTGTCACACTTGTTTGCGTTGAGTGGCGTTGACATCCAACTCTTGACATGACATAAAAAAGGTCGGTAACGTTAATCATTACCCGCTGCCACCATCTACTGGCTAACGTTAAACGTAGAAAAATACATAGTTACATACATAAATACATCTGTCGGTTTATAGGCAGGTTACAGGTTTATTGTTGACCACGTAACGTTAATGTTACAGGTTTATCAGGTTACCATTACACTGGGTTTGAGTGAGAGGATAGAGGAATATGTTTATTTATAGTAGACGGTTGCAGAGGTCAAATTTTAACATTTTTGTCCACTAGCCAAATGACTAGCCTAGTGAATGTTGAAATGTTACCAGCCACTCAATAGATTGCCATTGTTATTTTTGGCTGGTGCGTGCAACATACAGTACCAGCCACTTGCATGATTTACCAGCATTTGGCTGGTAAATGGTGTTAATGGTAGATATCTCTTTTGGAACAGGTCATGTTTTAATATCACCAGTTCAGTATATTTCAGATAATATTGCAGCAATAGTTTTTTAGTTGCAAATGGCACAGAACAAATGTTTACTTTTAAGTACTTTTAACACAGTTTCCCTGCGGGGGATTAATAAAGTATTTGTGATACTGATTTCTGATTCTGAAGTGTTTTGCTTATAAGTTGTTTGCATTTAGCTAAAGTGTGATGTTTTTCCTCATATTGCATTGCAATAGCCTGTTTAAAGTGATCATATAACAAACAACTAATCAGTACTGATACTGTATGCTAATAGATATAGGAGTGATAATAACACAGTAAATGCTTTGAATTTCTTAGATATAGCTGTGCAGTATTCTTAACAGACTGGATAGCAGCAGACAATAGAAGGCTTATTACAACCAGAAGAGACATGAGACTTTTATTGTTTAGAGACTTGAGACTTGACTTGGACTCGTGACCAAAGACTTGCAAAAAAAGAACATCTCTGCCACATTCTGACATATATGTCAAGTCAATCTTGTGGTGGATCTAGCTTAAATTCATTGGGATTTATCTTGTTGGAAACCATTTTTGTTAAATACTTAACTGCAAACAGTTGAGATATTTCAGTCTTGACTATTGTCAGGGACTGACCAATTGTCATCCATATATGCAGTAAGGGAGGTATTATGTGAGGAGAAGGTTACATACTGTATATGGAAATGCACATTTAAATGTTTCGAAATCTATTAATATTTGGTGTTTAACTTGCATTTATTTTGTTTTTTGTTAACAGAATATGGAAATGGATAATTGTTGAGGAATCAAAGAAACATGACTTTTGTACTAACTAAAAATAACAACACTAGTTACTGCTAGTCCTGTTTTATTGAGTTTGTATTCTCCTTAGACAGAATGATGATGAGTTGTTTCCTATCTTTAATCTGTATATTCATGGCCCTCAGGGTAACTTTGTCCACATCTCTTTACTTGATAAAAGGCAGACAGAAGCTCAGAGCAGAGTGCTGCTTCTTATCATGTTAACGACAGGAACTGTAGGACCCTCTGGCACAGCAATAAATCCTTCTTTCATGTTGAGAAATAGAGCGGTCACACTGATTTAATTTAACAAAAGCATATCACATTTGGGTGTGAAAATGAATATTCCCTGTTGTGTGCTCCTCAAGCATATTTTTCTCCTAGTCTGGTTCTGTGTGCTCCGCTGAGCGGGAGCCTTTGGAAAAATAACTGCTACTCAACGAGCCACCAGAGAATACTTCCCACACTGCACTATCACGTCTTTGTCCACACATGACTGACTGCATTTGTCATGTTGTGCAGTGAAAGCAGTCACAGTTTCATTATATACTGTGACATTTTTATAGACGGATGCTATTTGCTGGCCTGTTTTCACTCATCATTTTCCTATATAAGCATTGATTTTTCCACCCCCCTACTGGCCAAGCCCCTAAGCTCCCATTTAGGTCAAAGGTCAAAAGGAAAAGCAATGTGTTTTATCATTGTGAATGATGAAGTTCTAGTACAGGTATAACAGTGTGTCAGGTGGCTTATGAACAGCTATTCACCATTTTCATCTCGTTTACAAACACAAAGGAATTTTTTCGCACTGCTCAAATTTAGCTGTTTTACCGGGGATTCAAAATGTTGATATTTAGCTAAAATTGTATCAATATGAGCAACAAACTTAAATTCACCCCGTACTTATATTCCTTTTACCTATGAATACTTCCTGCGTCCAAAAAACCCCCAACATTACTTACACAACACATCTTACAGGAGCTTGTAACTTACCGTGAATCTGCAGCGTAGCTATCCAGGAGCCTGCAGCTACATTTTCCAAGACAACACGTCAACTTCCGGACTTGTAGATGAAGAAAAAGATAACAACATTTTGAATAACAGAACGTGATGCCTTCCCTATGAGTTATGTGAACGAATAATGTGTTTTTGGATCTGGTGGCTTTTTGCAAGTTAGGAAAATCAAGCTTTAATTCAATGGCTCTTTTTTAAAATTATTTTTTCAAAAAATGTTCTCCCTGGCCAAATTAGTTACAAGTTTTATAACAATTTGAATTACTTCTTTATATTTAATCATTTGGTACATTCCCTAACACCTATGGATGAAATATCCACTTGATACATATATTTATCTTTTAGATGTAAATGACAGTTGTCAGGGCAAAAAGTCAATGATCTGATTATTTTAGCAAATCCAGATTAGAGCAATGGCACATCAATCACTGGCAGAACAAATATTCAAATCCAATGGAAAATCCAATTAATTCAAGATTTTTAAATCAAAAGTCAAATCGATTTGGATAATCAGGACACCCCTAATAACAAACACATTTACTGTACATGTATATATATACTTTTACTATACTTTTATACAGTTTACTTCAACCCCCAGCCCCCCCACCCCCCTGTTCTAATGAATCCACAGGTCTTCTCTGGTTGTCAGGGTGCTCACAGGGATTGGCAGTTTAATTAACTTCATATCTCTGCGTGCAGCTTGTGCAGCTACTTCTCTGCACGAGAGGATGTGTGTGTGTGGGAGGAGTTATTGCCACATCTGTTACATGAAGACCTCCTGAAGCTGTGTTGGTTTTATCTACCAACACAGTCGCATTGAGATAGAGAAGATCGAGAGTTGTGCTGGGTACAGATGTCCCCCAAAACTGAAGTGATGAGACTTTGTTAAGGAAAAAGCTGAAATCAAAATGTTATCACCCAACTCCTTTTGGACAGAAACAGATCTATGTGATAATGTCATTCTGCCATACAACTAACTGCACATTGATAATATGTAGTGCTATGTTGTAGTGCTTCAGGCTGATCCATCCACTGACCCCAAATGGCAAAATATATGACTGTAAGCTTACTTATATCAGCAATTCTGCCTTTAAATCAACATTTCCACTTAGGCAAGGCAAGTTTATTTATAGAGCACTTTTCAACGCAAGGCAATTCAAAGTGCTTTACAAAAACAAAAAAAACAAAATTAAAGACATTAAGCATTAAAAAAGAAAAGCTAATCAAATAAACATTAAGGAAAAATACATGGATAAAAGTTACAGTGCAGTGCAGATATGAATAGTTCAATTAAAAGCAGCCACAAAAAGAAAAGTCTTCAGCCTGGATTTAAAAGTAGTAAGAGTTGCAGCGGACCTGCAGGTTTCTGGGAGTTTGTTCCAGATATTTGGAGCATAATAACTGAACGCTGCTTCTCCATGTTTAGTTCTGTCTCTGGGGACAGAAAGCTGACCAGTCCCTGAAGACTTGAGAGATCTGGATGGTTCATAGTTTAGCAGGAGGTCAGTAATGTATTTTGGGCCTAAACCATTCAGTGCTTTATAAACCAGCAGCAGTATTTTGAAATCTATTCTTTGACACACAGGAAGCCAGTGTAAAGACTTCAGAACAGGAGTGATGTGATCCACTTTCTTAGTGTTAGTGAGGACTCGAGCAGCGGCGTTCTGAATCAGCTGCAGCTTTCTAATAGATTTTTTAGTGAGACCTGTGAAGACACCATTGCAGTAGTCGAGTCTACTGAAGATAAAGGCATGGACAAGTGTTTCCAAATCCTGCTGTGACATTAGTCTTTTAATCCTAGATATGTTCTTTAGGTGATAGTAGGCTGATTTAGTAACTGTTTTAATGTGACTGTTGAAACTCAGGTCAGAGTCCATGACTACACCTAGATTTCTGGCTTTATCTGTTGGTTTGAACATTGCAGACTGAAGCTCAGCGCTAACCTTTAAACGTTCTGCCTTGGCTCCAAAAACCATTACCTCAGTTTTATCTTTGTTTAATTGGAGAAAGTTCTGACACATCCAGTCATTGATTTGTTCAATGCACTTACTCAGTGTTTGTATTGGAGCATAGTCTCCTGCTGAAATTGTTACGTAAATTTGTGTGTCATCTGCATAGCTATGGTAACTTATTTTGTTGTTCTTCATTATCTGAGCCAGTGGTAGCATGTAGATGTTAAAGAGAAGAGGCCCCAAGATGGAGCCTTGAGGAACCCCACATGTCATATTTGTCAACTCAGATGTGTATTTACCTATAGAAACAAAGTTGTTTCTGTCCTTTAAGTAGGATTTAAACCAATTTAGAACTGTTGATGAAAGTCCCACCCAGTTTTCCAGTCGGTCCAGTAATATGCTGTGGTCAACAGTGTCAAACGCAGCACTGAGATCTAATAATACTAACACTGAAGTTCTGCCACTGTCTGTGTTTAAGTGGATGTCGTTAAAGACCTTTACAAGAGCAGTCTCAGTGCTGTGGTTTGGACGAAAGCCTGACTGGAACTTAATTACATTTACTGAGAATGTGCATGTTACCCAGACGATAGAAATCTAATTTCTTAACTCTTCATATGTGGTTGGTCTTTCCTTACACCTTCAGGTGGTAATTCCTAATGGCCTCGGTAACCCGCTGACAATGTTCCCCCTCTAAGGCATTTTCTTCCCCATTTGATACCCCCTAATCTAATGAGCCTCAGGTATCACATATTCTGAACACCCCCAGGAAAAGAACCTGACCGATGTAATTGAACAGTCATACAACCAAATTGAACATTCATAGGTAAAATGGTCAGGTAAAAATGTTGCTTAAAACCGTAATGATGTTGCTTAAAACCGTAATGATGTCCCCTTTGAAGCTCTCATTCTGGGCAGGGGGGACCATGCTCTCCGCTCTCTATTTTAAGACCCTGGCCAAGAGCAATATCTCTCAGCAACATAATTTCATTACCATCGATGGCTGGCTCATTAACACATATAGTCAGATGGCTTCAGGAAAACACTGCAGTTACAGAGGTGCTTATTGGCTTTCTGGTTGTTTATAGTATACTGGCTTATGTAAATACCTTAAGTTACATACATTCAAACAAATACATATTTCAATTAATTCCGTGCAACTTCTGAAATTGTAATATTGTTTATGCTATTGTTTTATTTAAAAAAAGGTATTTTGTAATTTGCAAAATGCCCAATTTCTGAGATAACATTTTGTCAACCAGATAGATAGAGAAGAAGAGAGAAGAGGCGAAGATGGCAGCCTTCTGTACCAGGATTAAGCTGTGCAGACAATAGGTCAATGTTCATTACACATACATTAACTCCTTTCAACAGATGAGCCTTTTTTGGGCTGGAATAATCCCAACTCAAATGAGAGAGAGAAGGAATAGTGAGAGGCAGGAAAGAGAAAAAGAGAAATATCTCCAATGAAACTACACTGGCTCTTAATTATATGTTGTGTGGTTTAATAAGGAAAATTGTTATTGATACTAGACCCGTCTGTCCTTACAGATGGTCCATCAGAGGCTTTGTGGAAGGGGGGCATTGGGAAGTCGTAGCAGGGCTAAAGAGCAGGTCGTCCATTGCTCAAATGTAATGTAATTTCCTCCCATTGTCCAGAATAGTCATTTTCATTAAGGACAATTGGAAATTATGAGGCCATTAGTGGGCAGATTGTTCTCCAGCTGAGGGTCTGACAAGAGGTGAATGACTAAAGGTGGCAAATGGAAAAGAGCGAGGATGACCAGGGACAGTTCCAAATCAATTAGAATCAGAATCAGAATACCTTTATTAGTCCCACAGAGGGCACATTTACATTGTTACAGCAGAAAAAGAGCCAAAGACAGCTTAATGTTACCTAATTACATGCATACAAAATGTGTATCCCAACTATCAAATTTCAACTGGAGGGTGTCTGAAAAAGGAGGCAGTTTTCAATCTTACACTGGGCCTAAGTGCTGTGGATCACAATTATCTGTTTGTTTTGAGTAAGGTATCACACAAATTACTAAAACAATTTCTATTGTTATTCATCTAACCATAATTTCAAAAACATATTATTTTGTTGACCCTCTGACTTTTACTCAGTAATTTGTTCTACTTTACATATAGAAACGTATGGGCAGATTTTAATCACAATATGCAGATTTTGTTTGAAAGGTGACAGGAATGACTATTCACTATCGGACACTATAAAGTGATGAACATGGCTGGGTAAGGCCACAGTGGCTGTTGCTTATAACTTGTGTAGGTGTAAATAACTTACTTTCATTTGGAATCACATGATTTAGATATTATTAGCATTTGCTGCAGCAGTAATTCTATTTATATGGAATAATACAGAGTGATGATTATATAACTTCCCCTTAAATCTGTAGGGATTCAGAGCCTGTCTCTACTGGTGTGAGGATCGTCCATGTGTCGCCTGGCACTGGATACTACGTTGTCCCCGTAAGATCCCCCTATGAGGGGAAACTACTTTGTAGTGACACTGCTTATATGTAGGCCTAGGACCAGCCACAATGAGACAGGCCCCCTGGCTACGAGGGGGGTGTACTATAGGCTCTTGGCCACTTAGAGATTTGTGATGCCTTTTTCTCTGATCATATGCCTGTATTATTTGATGTGAGTCTTGCTTGTGAAACTGTTAAACCGCACGCTGCTCCTCGGGGCGCTCGCATTATTAACCCCTCCACTGCTGGTCAGTTCTCTGTCACTTTTAAACAGAACTGTCTTAACCGTGAACCTGTCACCTGAAACGGATGAGCTTAGCTCATGGTTTCACTCCACTTGCAAAGCTGCCATAGACACTGTTGCTCCTTTAAAAACCAGGCAACCTAAAACTAAATCTGAGCCTTGGTTAAATGACACGACTCGGGCTGTCCGACAGGATTGCCGTAGAGCTGAGCGTAAATGGAAAAATGACAAACTGCAAGTTTAATTTCAAATGTTGAGGGAATGTTGGCGTCTCTATCAGATCACTGTGAAAGAGGCAAAAAGAAAACATTTATCTGACATCTTTCTGTCAAACCGTCATAAGCCACGTGTTCTGTTTCAGACAATTGATTTGGTCCTTAATGCCCCCCAGAATACCGTTATGGAGACCTCTACTGTCTGTGAAGACTTTCTTTACTTTTTATTAATAAGGTAAACTCCACTAGAGCTCAAATCTCTGCTCCTGCTAATGACCCCCCTGCACCGTACTCTGCTGTCTTTAACCAGTTTGAGCCTGTAGCTCTTCCTTTTGTACAGGAGATTGTCTCCAAGTTAAAGCGCTCTGGTTCTCCAAATGACCCTGTCGCGCCTCAACTTTTTAAAGAGGTTTTCCCCACTGTTGGACAATCTGTGTTGGCAGTTACAGTGTGCGAAAAAGTACACGTCCCACCGTCCGGGACGTGTTATTTACAATATCGGACAAGTAGATCTTTCAATTGACTTGTCCGGCGGACAAGTGACGTTTTTCGGCCTGATTTATTGACAGATTATTGATACATTCAGTTTACAAAAGGCAGAACTCATTCGCAAATTGTCCGTGTCCGCCATTGTTCGTTTAGAAATGTTAGTTTCGGTTCTGCTTGTCGATTCCTAAGGAAATGCATCTCGCCGCTTTCTGTACAGTTAGACGGGGGCGGGGCGGGAAGTGTAGCACCGTGGCAGGGTTGGGAAGCAAAACTCGGTTCCGAGTAGGAACAAATAACAATTGTCCGGTACCGGGATTAATAAGAGTTGTGAGGACAGGAGGCCGAGCCCCGCGGACTGCAGCTCTCTCTCTCTATGCTCCGTATCAGCTGATCGCTGCATGGTGCAGCTCAGCGTCTCTCTCTCTCTCTCTCTCTCTTTCTACACACAGCGGATCTGCTGCCCGTTAACAGCCTCATCTTTGTCAAACTTTCTTATGTTCTCTCTCTAACACGTAATGAAGGTTATTACGCGTTTTAGCTCCTGTGTTGTTAATATTGACCACCATTTCCTTTATGAAGTGAAGCAGCCTCCCTGTCTGTGTCCTCGCGCTGTCCTCACATCCCCGGACCCCCAGGCTCGGAGGAGCACAGGGATGTCAGTATTGTTTATGAAGCAGGGTATAGAAAGTACATTATTGAAATGCTATTTATACTATTTATTAACTTTTACAAACAGTGAGCAGCTGGGCAGCTGCAGCAGGTGTATTGCAGGACATGTGTAAGCGTGCAAGTGTCTTTGAGTTGTAGAAAAGCGCTAGGCCTATAGGCTATAAATATAATAATAATAATAATAATAACTTTATTTGTATAGCACCTTTCATACAGGGGATTGCAGTTCAAAGTGCTTTACATCAGTAAAAAATAAGACATAACATCTGTGTAAAACAAGCAGCAAGAGCAAAGCATAAAGTGGGATAAAATAATTAAAAATAAAAACATGGGGAATAAAACAGAGAAATAGTGCAATGTCAATCACAGAGAATAGTGCAGTATAATAGTGTAAAATCAGTAAAATGCTTTGGTAAAGAGATAGGTTTTAAGCTGCCTTTTAAAAATGCCTAATGTATTGGCTTCCCTAATATTGTTGGGTAACGTGTTCCACAGTTTTGGGGCGTAGTTTACAAAGGCTGTTTCACCGATCTTCTTATGACTCTTTCTGGTGACCTCTAATAGACCTGCATCTGATGATCGCAGTGTTCTGGCAGGTGTGTAGTTCATTAGAGAGTTAGCAATGTAGCTGGGTCCTTGTCCATTTTTAGAGCCTTGTATATGAGGAGAAGTACCTTAAAATCAATTCTAAAAGTTACAGGAAGCCAGTGTAGAGTAGCTAAGACAGGACTAACGTGTTCCCTCCTTTTGGTATTCGTAAGTAGTCTAGCTGCAGAGTTTTGAATGAGCTGGAGTCTTTGTACATTCTCAAACTGCACCACTTGGAACTAACTAAACAATGCAGAGATTATTTTTATATAATTGTATTCAATAACCGTAAGAAATTAAACAGTATGAAGTGATTTGTAAATAGGAATACAGATTTGACTTAATGTTTTCATAAATATATTTTTCTCCCAGTTTGTCATGGGACTGATTTACCCTCTCCAAGAACCGGAATCGAGAACCGAAAATAACCAGAATCGAAAAGCAGAACCGGAATCGTTAAAATCCAAACGATACCCAACCCTATGTGTGATGCAGTAAAATGTTACCGCTCACTTACGTTAGCGGTGTTGTAAAAACTGTGGGAAAATGTAAAAAATACGATGACGAAGAAGAAGATTCCAGTGGCCCCAATTTTTGTCAATTCTGGACAAGTGAAAAATGTATTCGGACAAGTAGATTGCCAAACCCACTTGTCCATGGACAAGTACTCTCTAAAAACTTTTTCTCACACTGAGTTATAAACAGCAGTCTGCTCTCAGGGAAGGTCCCTGAAAACCTGAAGCATGCAGTAGTGCAACCTCGTATTAAAAAAACCCAGTCTGGATCCCACAGTTCTGGCTAATTTTAGGCCCATTTCCAAAATGCCTTTCATGTCAAAAATCCTGGAGAAGATTGTCTACAGTCAAATTATGTTTTTTCTGGAAGAGAACAATATACTGGAGGTTTTCCAATCCGGTTTTAAAACTATGCACAGCACTGAAACAGCACTTTTAAGAGTTTTTAATGACATCCACTTTTTTTTTTATCTACTGACTCTGGGGACTGCGTTGTGCTTCTACTTATTGATCTAACTGCTGCTTTTCGATACATGACATCCTGATCTCTTGCTTGGAGCAGTGGGTGGGCATTGAGGGGAAAGCCCTGGAATGGTTCAGGTCATATCTGAAGGACAGAACTTTCTCTGTCAGCCTTGGTGACTCTGAGTCATCCTCTGCTCCACTCCTGTATGGGGTCCCACAGAGCTCAGTATTAGGCCCCCTGCTATTTTCCCTCTATTTGCTCCCTCCATATTTAGAAAGCACGGCATCACATTCCACTGCTATGCGGATGATAGCCAGATGTATGTCCCACTAAAAGCCCACTGCTAAAGTGCCTAGAGGACATAAAGGCCTGGATGGCATGCAACTTCCTAAAACTGAATGAAGGAAAAACAGAAGTAATGGTTATATTTCACACAGGCTCCGCCCTCTACTGGACTCTATGGGTACCCCCCAATATCCTATCATGCTCGCATTCCTTCACTGAGAGTTCCATAGACGTAGACGGCCCCTGGGCGGGCCTACCTGAATGCGCACGCACCTGACGCATAAGAGGCGGCCTCACCCGCTCACTGCTATCTCTTTCTTCAGCTAAGCAGCATACGAGAAGTAACTGAGTGAAGAGAGACGGATAATAAAACGACAAGAAGATTTCTTTAAACACAAACGACAGTATGGACTCACCTGCGGAGCGCCCGTGTCCTTTGTGTCTGGGTTCTATCGGGAGTGACAATCCCCATACTCGGTGTATCGAGTGTCTGGGGTCTGACCACGTGGAGGCTAACCTGCCTGCCGGTTGTTGACTCGATCCAGCCGCCTGCACAGAGTGGCGGTGTTCGAGGGGGGCTACGTTTCGCCGGTGGAGGACCCAGAGCTCGACGTGGTGGAGATGGAGGATCTCGGGCAGGGAGTGCCCTTCGTCTTCGCCACCCAGCAGCCCGGACGGGAGAGGGAGACGACGATGATGACACCTCGTCGTCCGGGATTTCCGCTGACCGCCAGGAAGGCCATCAGCAGAAGTCGGCTCGTCAGGACTTCTCGGCGGTGATGGCTATGGTGGCGGAACGTGCAGGCATGCCACTTCCCCCACAAATAACTCCGAGGCCGGTGAGCCGCCTGCGTCAGGGCTTCTACGGCCCGGGCCGTCCAGCACAGACGGCCTTCGTTTCGCCCCCCCCCTACCGGACATCTGGTGGTGTGTGGAGGCCACGTGGTGGCAGCCACTAAAACGAAGGCTACGGTGGCTAATTGGGCAGGTATCCTCAGGGTGGAGGGCCACTCGGCCCATCTTCTTCCGCAGGCAGCTGGGTGGGCATAGGGGAGAAGGCCCCTGCCCCCGCTGCCGCGTGACCGAGAGATGCTTGATTATCTGGATAAGATATTCAAGCTCGGGGTGCATATGGAGGCGGCGGACAATAATCTGGGTGTGTTGGGAGTGTCGCTGATTTCCCCTCAGCAGGACGCTCCAGCATCTGAGTCAGGTTAGTAATGTTCCATCACATGTTTTACATCTATTACAGGGTGAATCTTAAACTGAAGCTTGACTTTAAAGTGGACCTATCATGCTATATTTGAAAAGTATATTGTAGGACCATACCTATATAAAACATTTCTGCGAAGTTATTTTTTCAAAATACAAAACGGATCACCCATTGTAGCCATGCCTCATACAGCTCAAATCCCTCGTTTGCAGCCCTGTTAGAGAAATGCAGATTTTGGGTCCTCAGCTTGAAAAGAAAGAAGAGGAGGCGGAGCTAATGCCTGATCAGAATTCTACCGGAGATAAAGTTAAATTCGGTTGTGATAAAACGCCATCCTGTTTAAACCAATCAAGGATTATTTCTGAAATAGTATGGAGCTCAAATGCCTTTTCTCTTGCGGGTTTATCACAAGGTGAGTTCCTTTTTTTATTTCCTGCTTTTTAAACATGTGCTCTACAGTACAGGTTAGCTCTGAGTGTTAGTGAGGCTTGCTAATGTAAACAAAGATGAGATTACGTCCAAAACACGTCAGGCATTGTTTCTGATAGCAATTTTCTGTGGGTCCGCTGCCGATTTGACGTCAGATCGGATGGACACATCACAGCGGATGGAAATCTGGATCAGCTTCATTGTAGCCCCATTTTTAGAGATTTGGGTATGGAGGAAAAGAGAGAGGGTTGTATTTTCTGACGCTGCGTGAGTTCCCCGACGCACCGGGGACACATTTATTAGTGCTGTCAAAATTATCGCGTTAACGGCGGTAATTCATTTTAACGCATGTGCAGAATGGCCCGCCCCATACGTGCCACCAGTGGCAGCGCCAGGGTATGGCTGGGGTAGGCTACACCCATACCAAGAAATGGCTTAGCCCCACCATGAAAAATTATGTTAAAGTAAGCAAAATAAAATCTGCCAACTCGCGGAGTAAATTGCACAGACAGCAGTTAGTAAGATTGATTTCAGCAGCCACGGTTTTGAAAACTTTTGTCACGTAGTGATCGACTTCTCAATATAACATATTTGATAACGGCGTAGTGTTGTTGCAGGAAGTCCCGACGGAGAATACTTTTGCTGTAGTAGACAGGGTTGCACATAACTGGTACGCAGGTTATGTGCGTAATCTGAAATGCATACCGTCACTTGTGTCACAAAGCGCATTTGCGTACCGACGTACTTGTGAAGCTTTTCCAGAAGGCGGTGAGATCACCGGACGACAGAGTCGGTCTCTGTGTGCACAGACAGGGCTGCTGTTAACGTCGGTCTGTACAACGGAATTGTGCCAAAACTACGCCAACCGGCTGCGGAGGGAGACTCCCCCCCCCCTTCACTGGAGAACTGCGCTAAAACAGCTGATCACAACGTTCACACTCTGTGGTCACGAAGTCCCGCAGTGGGACCTGCCGTTGGTGCTCGAGGCTCTGGTCACAGGGCCATTTGAGCCTCTGGAGCTCTCTTCCCTGAAAGCACTGTCATGGAAGACAGCGTTGCTACTTGCCTTAACGTCAGCCAAAAGAGTGTCTGAGTTAACCGCTTTATCGGTGCACCCGAGCTGTTTAAACATCCGGGCTGACCGAAGCGGTGCGACACTCAGACCGAACCCCTCCTTTGTGCCCAAGAGCCTAAGGAGTGCGTTCAGGTCAATGGCTGAATCTCCCCCCCCCATAGTGGGGCGAGGGAGGCTAAATTGCACCTCCTCTGCCCGGTGTGTGCGCTAGCATGTTATGCAGAGCGCACGGCTGCCCTTATACACAAAGAACAGCTGTTTGTGTGTTTCGGCGGTGGGGTAACTGGAAAATCTTTGTCCAAGAAACGCCTGGCAGGCTGGCTTTGCGAGTCCATGTATTAGAGTATGACCTGATCTTGCATGTAATTCTTGCACATCTCAAAGTGTTCAAGATGTGCTTGAGTCAACATACTGTTTAACACTCAATACAGTTGGGGTTTAAGGTTGCATTCACACCTAATAGTCAGCTTCTCTGGCGCACCAGACGACAGTTGGTTACATTGTTTCATTTTTCAGAAGGTTTCTTTTTGCGTTCACACAGGAGAAACTCAAACAGACTATAAACTATAAACTTTAAACAAAAGGCACGGAAATGCTGTTCAACAATTGGTCTGACATTAAGCGGGTAAAAACACAAATCCCGGCAATTTCTACTGTAATAATAAGTAATTCCTTACATTTATTATAGCGCTTTTCCAGATGCTCAAAGCGCTTTACAAATACACATTACACATATGTTTTATACATGCAACTGTAGCCTGCACCATGGAGCATCGGCAGGTTATTTTCATGCTGCTGTTAATCTGGAGAGCATATCAACAGACTCATAAGATTATATAATCAGAGAACGTGCGTTAAAAAACATTATAACACATATAATGAGAGACGTTCTGCAGTCAGGAGGAGGTTTCACCGACCACAGGGGACCCTGCTGTACACAGGCAGGGCCGCCTTAATGCACGGGCTGACCTGGGCTGAAGCCCAGGGGCCTACGGAGATCAGGGGCCTATCATGAGCCAATAAAAAAAAAAAAAAAAAAAAAATTGAATTACAAAATTTTTTTTTTTTATTTCGGATGTTTTTAAAAAACATTTAAATAAACAAAGTCTTGGCTTTCAGAATATGAAACTTTTATTTCCAAAATCACACGATAAATACATTTTTGAAGCTTGTAAAGGGAAGATGAAAGCTCTCACTCGCCACTCACTCCTCCTCCCTCCAGCTGACATTATGAATATAAGGCGTATAGTAATCATAGATAACACGGCAGGGTCCGTTACAGTTTGTTTTCATCTGGTTTCAAATAAACAAAGTCTTGGCTTTCAGAATATTAAAATTGTTTCGGCAAATTCAGATGATAAATACAACGTTGAAGCTTGTAACGGCATAATTACAAGCGGAGAACGGAGTAACTTGACGTCACAGCAGGCATAACAACAGCCTGTGTTTCTCGTGAGTGTTTCCCCGGGAAACAAACACAATACACACAAACGCAAAAATACACAAACACACACACTCGTGAGCTTCCCCCAGACCAGTAATCCAAACGAAAATATCTTCCCTCCGTTCATAATTTGCTCCGCTAATCCATCAGATCGATGGATTCCAGAGATTTTTCTCAAACATGATGACTCCGAAACAGTCAGTGGGCACCACTTAACAGCCAATCAGAAAGAGAATATGTTTCACCTGTGACTTATTCAAATTGCGAGTGATTGAGTGACAGCTGAAGGTTGTTTAGGAGAAAAAGTTTGAGAAGAAAAAGTTTGAGTGGCGCTCGGGAAAGGAAATTGTTGAGGGAAAAGGAGTTTCAAGACAAGCAGCTATTACAAAAAATGCCGAAGTTTACAGGTTATTTTAAACCTGTAGGCCAGGATGAGGAGGAAGGACAGATGAGTTCTGTACCGAGCAGTAGCGGTGCCGGCCGCGGGGCCTCGGAGCCAAGTAGGCCGTCTGGTTCTGATAGCGATGGAGTAGCGGGAGAGGAAAAACCGACAGGAGGGAGAGGACGACGAGGACTTGCTACGTAGAGGGGAGCCAACGGCAACCGGACAAATACACGAGGGAGGCCCGATACGTCACTCATCTGGAGGAGAGGAACAGGCGCGCGTAGAGCAAAGTGGAGAAGTGCGATCACAGAGCCTGCCGAGGCTATAAATGACTTTCATTTGTTGTTTAAATAGGGGGCCTACAAAACCATCAGCCCCAGGGCCTGATGGCAGGTTAAGGTGGGCCTGTATCAATCAATCAATCAATCAATCAATGTTTATTTATATAGCCCAATATCACAAATGTTACATTTGTCTCAGTGGTCTTCACAGTGTGTACAGAATATCAGTATGACAATACGACACCCTCTGTCCTTAGACCCTCACATCGTACAAGGAAAAACTTCCAAAGAAAACCCAGTTTAAAGGGAAAAATGGGAGAAACCTCAGGGAGAGCAACAGAGGAGGGATCCCTCTCCCAGGACGGACAGACGTGCAATAGATGCCGTGTGTAAATTGAAAAGATAATACATTTGCAACATAGGTAGTCCAAATGTTTGGAAATGCATGTGTGTATAATAGGAAGATGAATCCACGAGGATATCCATCCAGGACCTATGATCCAGGACCACAGCCACGACTCAAGATCCAGCGCTCGCGATCCAGGACACAGGACCGCAGGATCATCCATGACTCCGGATCCCAGCGTATATAGACACCAAAAAGAAAGACATTTGGGGAAGCTGGGTTAATCGGAACATGAGTGTACACGGGTATAGACAGAGAGAAGGAAGAAGTAAGATGTCCCCCGACAAACTAAGCCTATATCAGCAAAACTAGGGGCTGAATCTAATCAGCCCTAACTATAAGCTTTATCAAAAAGGAAGGTCTTAAGCGCACTCTTAAAAACGGATAGGGTGTCTGCCACCCGAACACAAACTGGAAGCTGATTCCACAAATGTGGAGCTTGATAAGAAAAGGCTCTGGCTCCCATTGTACTTTTAAAGATTCTAGGAACAACCAACAACCCTGCATTCTTGGAACGCAATGCCCTAGTAGGACAGTAGGGTATAATGAGTTCTTTAAGGTAAGATGGCGCCTGCCCATTAAGGGCTTTGTAGGCGAGAAGAAGAATTTTAAATTCTATCCTGTGTTCTATAGGGAGCCAGTGTAAGGCAGCCAGAACAGGAGTAATGTGGTCCCTTTTCCTAACTCTGGTTAGTACACGAGCCGCAGCATTTTGAATCAGCTGAAGCGACTTGATTGACTTCTTGGTACTCCCTGATAATAAAGAGTTACAATAATCCAGCCTAGAAGTAACAAATGCATGGATTAGTTTCTCTGCATCGTTTTGAGGCAAGATATGCCTGATCTTTGCAATGTTACGTAGATGGAAGTAGGCGGTCCTTGAAATTGATTTTATGTGGGCGTTAAAGGATAAATCCTGATCAAATATAACACCAAGATTCCTTACAGTCTCACTGGAGGCCAAATTAATGCCATCCATAGTTAGTATGTCTTTAGATAATTTGTTTCGTAGATTCTTCGGGCCAAGTACAATAACTTCAGTTTTGGTCGTGTTTA